>NW_016161826.1:18521-34619 GCF_001687245.7 Rhagoletis zephyria | reverse complement strand
CAATTTTTTATTAGATTAACAACTCAGGTCATCACAAATTCTTTTATATAGTACGTTTAGACAAATTTTACAAACCAAAGAAAGTCAGTTTTTATTTGCATTTTTGAAAAGTAAATCCTTTTAAGGCTGAAAATAAATGAAATACATTCGTATATAAGTATATATATAAATACATATTTTAGAAAATCAGGCTTCCCGTATTAGGTGCATATGTATGTTAATATCTTTAACATTACCAGACTACTATATCGTCGCTCAGCGCGAAGTACCTCGTATACGCCAAACGCAGTACCGCGTATACGATGGTAAATAAATTCTACAAAAGCGCGAAAAACCGATTTTTTCAAAACTGTGGAATGGTATTTCCCTTCAACCTATTTGCTATAAGATTATTATTATTAATCTTAACTTAAATTAATAAAGTTGCTTAAAATGGAAAAATAATAAGTACCAAATCCCTTTTTTATTGTACATACATGACGTGGTATTGG
Source organism: Rhagoletis zephyria (assembly GCF_001687245.7). NCBI lineage: Eukaryota > Metazoa > Arthropoda > Insecta > Diptera > Tephritidae > Rhagoletis > Rhagoletis zephyria. The sequence goes on along the minus strand of NW_016161826.1, from coordinate 34,128 downwards.
ATTCCGCATATACGAGGTTTTTATATATGTACTATCTGAGTATGTATTCATTTGAAGTAGTCTTTAGCCGACCATGTATATTATGTATTCTGTATATGTGACACGTAAAGTTAAAAGTAAAAAAAAAACCTACGCTCAGAAAAAAAGATTTCGAGAAAAACTACTTTGAAGTTTACCAAGTTGATTTTGATGGTTCTGAACGTTTTAATGGATTGAAACTCGTTACTCGGGGGTTTTCGGGGTCGCTGTTTACAAATCCGATGTTAGTTTTCCAAAATTCAAAATGGCGGATCCAATATGGCGGATGACTTTTTTAAAAATTGATCGGAATCGTTTGAAACTCGTTACCCTGGAGTTTTTGGTGTCGCTGATTACGAATCCGATGTTCGTTTTTAAAAATTCAAAATGGCGGATCCAATATGGCGGAAAAATTTAACATTTTATCGGATTCATGTGAAACTCAAAAATGTCGTTGACACCGAAAACGAGGTCAGTGATTACGAATCCGATGTTCAAAAACCCCCGAGTAACGAGTTTCAAGCGAATTTGATTAATTTCAGAATAGTTTGTCAGATTTGATTTTTTTGTACTTTTTTTTTGTGAAAGTACCTAACTTTGAAGTGAAATTGTGAAAAAACTAATGCAGCTGGAAAGCTGCGGTTTATTGCATTGGAAAGAGTGGCCCGCTTACTATAAGAGTCGATGAAAAAGTGAAAACCGATTTTTTCTGACCGTAAGTCCCTTTTAACTTTACGTGTCACATATTATAAAACAAATACATACATATGGAAGTAATATTAACACAATGATTCCAAATATTCTCACTTGGTTTCACTGCTGGGGCTGCCACTGCTGCTGCTACTCTCCTCAACCTCGACATGTGTAGCTGGCCTATGTCTTATAACCAGGGAACGGATTTTTAGGACCTAAAAACCTATAAAAAAGGCAAAATAAAATAACGAAATAGGCTGGAAAGGCAAAATAAAATAGCGAAAAAGGCAGGAAAAGCCACTAGGTATTGCAAAAAAAGCAAAATAAGGCACTAAAAAAAGACAGAAAATACGGAGAACAATCAAAAAATACATTTATTATGGAAATGTTTATATTACAAATAAAAAGAGAAAAACTATGAACTTGTTTCATTATATGAAAAATTTGTACTTTGAATCTTTGACTATTTTATCCTTTCGAGTTTCTAACTCATAAAACTTTAATCTGTATAACATTGAACCACAAGATGCATTTTGAAGTTTTCTGGCAGCATTTTCATTCGATTTTCGCGAAGAAAAGCCTTGAATGTACTAAATGTGCGCTCGACAAGTGGAGCCCAATTTAAATATGGAACGTTTGAAACGATCATATTATCAGGAATAGGGGTGTTTTCCTCGCCCTTTACAATTTTATCCACACCCCTTATTGTCTCCAAGCCTACCTTACCTGAGAAAACGGCTTTGAATTTTTCCAACACCAATTTCTTCTATAAGCCGCATGGGCATGTGTATATTTTTTAATCTTATAAAAAAAAATTGTAAATGCTATAATCACTTTTTTAAAGGTAGAAAAGGCAAAAAAAGGCAAATATCTTAAAAAAGGCAACATCAAATGTGTATATATGGAATCTGGGAAAGCTTAATCGTCGACATTCTTAATCGAATATACTCTATCTCTTTAGCAGAAAAAAAGGCAATTTCCATAAAATCCGTTCCCTGCTTATAACGAACCTAATTTAAAATCGTTTTGGAAATACATATGCAAAATAAAACCAAAATCGTGTATTATTTTCTCACTTATCCATAAAATGGAGCCCGTATAAATTAACTTGAAACACCATTTTGCGCGGAATTCTAATAATTTTTCGGGGCTTCTTGATGACTCTCGTATTATTCAAATGTCATTTCAGGTACATACTATGTAGGTGTGTGCAAAGAACATAGAAATGGTGTAACTGCGGGGCCGTTTCAAAAACTTGGCGATTAATTCACCGCGATTTATTAAAGACACGAACCGATAATAGTTGCACCCTCGAACTTTTACAGTTCTTTTGCATATGTAAACACATGATTATTATCGGAATAAGTCGAATCTTGAGTTGCCCTTTTAGTAGTAATAACTTTAGTTAAATAACCACCCAGCCCGCAAAATATCCGGAAACCTATCCGAAAATGAAAAAAAAATCGTATAAAAACCTGATGTTTCATCCGTTTTCCGATTCCGTTTTCGGACGTTTTTCAGATCAGTTCTCCCACTAAAGAGTTCATCCGAAACGTATGTGCAGAAAACTATCGAAAATGGTTGTAAAACAGATGCGCTTTCGGCTGTTTTCCTGAAATTTGTCTGAGTCAATTTTTCGTTGAAAACTATTTCATTATGAACTTCGCAGAAACTTTTTCATAGTTACAGGAAACCAAACAAAAAACAAATTTAAGATTCAGAAATTATTTCAATTTCAATTTGAATAAATAATTTTATGTGTTGCTTCCGACGGAATTCGAACCTGGGACCACCTGAAAGCTAACAAATAGTAGCACACTTCTCTGCACACTCAGCTACTGGCGAATACGTATACATGTTTTCAAATGCTCAGGTTGAACAAATATTTTAAAATTATTGTTTTGAAATAAGATGATAACATTTTTGGGATACGAAAAATTAACAAATATGGAAATCGTTTTCTGAACGTTTCCGGATACGAAAAATGTACGAAAACTGCACTGTCGGCAAAAAGTACGTTTCTCTGCTGACTGGGCATATTGAGCAGAATAAATGTATTTGTTTATACTATTATTCAAAGATTTAATTATTGTATGTACACAAAAGTTACAAACTACAGTAAATGTTAAAAATAACCAAAATGAGAAAGATCTTAACAACTTCATAGGCAAGCAAAAATAACCAAAATTCAATCCAATCCACAAGAAAGGCGACCCCGCCATTCGCACTAACTACCGCGGGATCAGCCTTCTAAGCATATGTTACAAGGTTCTATCGAGCGTATTGTGTGAAAGACTAAAGCCCACCGTCAATGAACTGGTTGGGCCTTATCAGTGTGACTTTAGGCCTGGTAAATCCACCATAGACCAGGTATTCATAATACGCCAAATCTTGGAAAAGACCTGCGAAAAAAGAATCGACACTCAACACCTATTTGTCGACTTTAAAGCCCTTTTCGATAGCACTAAAAGGAGTTGCCTACACGCTGCTATGTCTCAATTTGGCATCCCCACCAAACTGATAACGCTGTGTAAAATGACGGGTTTCAGACAGGGCGACTTCCTTTCATGTGACTTCTTTAATCTGTTGTTGGAGAAGATAATAAGAGCTGAAGAACTGAACCGCTCAGGAACATTTTCTTACAAGAGCGTGCAATTGCTGGCTTATGCCGATGACACCGACATCATCGGTAACAAAAACCGCGAAGTCTGTTCTGCATTTTCTAAGTTGGATAGGGAAGCAAAGCGGATGGGTCTGGTGGTAATCGAGGACAAGACGAAGTATCTCCTGTCATCAAACAAACAGTCGGCACATTCGCGCCTTGGCACCCAAATCACAGCTGACAGTTACAATTTCGAGAAAGTAGATAATTTCGTTTACTTTTGAACCAGCATTTACACCGAGGCGGCTCTTGGAGTATTCGAGAGAAATATTTTGCGGAAGATTTACGGGCCGTTACGCGTTGGCGACGGCGAGTACCGCAGACGATGGAACGACGAGCTGTAAGAGTTTTAAAACGACATGGACATAATGGACATGAAGATGACACCGACGCTCCGGCTGTGAAAGTATTCAACTCGGGACCCGCTGGTGGTAGCAGAGGAAGAGGAAGGCCACCACTGCGATGAAAAGATCAGGTGAAGAAGGACTAGGTTTCACTTGGCGCCAGTTGGCACAGAAGAGAAACGACTGGCGTGCTTTGCCGAACTCGGCCAAAATCGGTTAGGCGGTTATAGAGGTAAAGAAGAAAAAGAAGAAGTAGATAGAAGGTATTTATTTATTCAAATAGTAATCTAGAAATATAGAATTTCTTACAGACTACATAGAACGAACTATATTTGCAACGATTTTATGTACGTACATAATACGTAGTTATTTAAAAAATTTAATATAAAATTGAACTATAATTTGAAGTTAAATTTAGATAGCGATAAATCAAAAGCCAAGGAACTTGAAATCTGGTTAAACATTTGCAATGTTCTAAGCAAAGGTGCCATCGAGGCATAAACAGTTCTAACCCGCTCTAGGAAGAATAAGTCATTACTCCGTAGAGTTTTTTTGTGGTATATGAAAACTAATGAGCTCTAAGAGTAATGGAGAGTCAACTATTTCGTTCTAACCCGCTCTAGGAAGAATAAGTAATTACTCCGCAGAGTTTTTTTGTTGGATATGAAAAATAATGCGGTCTAAGAGTAATGGAGAGTCAACTATTTCGTTCTAACCCGCTCTAGGAAGAATAAGTGTTTACTCCGCAGAGTTTTTTTTGTTGGATATGAAAAATAATGCGGTCTAAGAGTAATGGAGAGTCAACTATTCCGTTTACGATACCATAAACAAAACAGAGTGAAAATATACTTCTTCTACCCTGCAAAGATTTTAAGTTTAATAATGCGTACCTTGCGTTTTAGGCAGGAATCGGATCAGCGAAGTTTAACGATCTGAGTGCAAAGCGATGAAAATCCTTATGAATGCGTTCGAGTCTGCTGATGTGACACTGGTGATATGGCCTCCATATAAATATGGCATACTCGAGCTTAGATCGAGCGAGCGAAACAAATATTGACTTTGGATCCGTAAAATCGGAAGCAAAACGTCGAATGAAGGCAAGTGTAGAATAAGATTTGGCAATAACATAATTCGAATGGCTAAGAAACTGGATAGCGTAGTGAAAGATTACACCCAGATCAGAAATTTCATTGGGAGTATTAAGACGCGAGCTCTTTATAAAATATGAGGTATAGGTTAAATGCTTACACTTAGAAAATGACACATGAGAACATTTCTTGATGTTTAGTTGAAGTCGATTCTTATCACACCATGTCACGACATTGTTGAGGTCCGACTGAAGATTGTTTGAATCAGAGAGTCTGATACTGTTTTAAAATTTTTTAAGTCGTCAGCGTATAAAAGAAACTCAGAGAAATGAACCCACATCAACTTGAAGTTTGTTAGTGAAAGCCGACATACAAAGGTCTGAAAAAAACAGCGAGATTAGTGACAGTTGACCTGCCAGCCATAAAACCATGCTGATTCATAGAGATATTATGATTTACAGCGAAGTATAGTTTTAGTTTAATGTGTTCGGTTATACTTAATGAGATAAACTTATATAGTCAGATGTAGGCGGTATCACGCCCACTTTTCGAAATTCTATAATAATGTTACTTATTTTCAAGGGATTGTTGTTAGTATCAATTTAGCGTCCTTAAATTTCCGAGTTACCGGGATATACATACCTAGTCATAAGTGGGCGGTACCACGCCCATTTTCCACTCTCTCTATCATAAACGTATTTTTTGCTAAAGAATTATTGAAAACATCAATTTTAAATAAATAAGCTTTTGTATTTACCGATTTATCGAAGATTTCGTATTTCTCTAAACTACCGTTATATAAGATGTGGGAGTGGTTATTGTCCGATTTTTAAAATTATCAGCCGTTTGGTATGTTGTTCCAAGGCTAACAACTGTGCCAAGTTTGAGAGGAATCAGTGGAGCGGTTTCCAAGATATACACATGTAATCATAAGCGGGCGTGGCTACGCCCGTTGTCAAAAAATTTATAATAATAACTCATTTGACTTATTAAATAATTTGGAAAACTTCTTTAATATTATAAATGCTCAAACTAAATTTTTCTTAATACTCTTTTGTTTGACGCCAATATTTCAATAATTCAAGTAATTGAATTTAATTCGACTCTTAAAACAGATGGTAATCCTGTTCAAAAAATTTTTTAATCAAACCCTCTTTAAACCTCTTTCGCCTGACACTTGTGTTGTGATACATATTTAAATTATCTACTACTAATAATTCAAATTGAATTTAATTATAAAATCAGGTGGCAACTCTCCTACATGCAGTTTGGAAATAAGGTTTCTTTAAAGCAATTTTGCTTTGTAATGATATTGAAGTAGTTTCTTTAACCTATTGCTTATATTGAATCTAGTTTTGTAAAAAGGTGGCAACCCTCAGAAAAATATTTTCAAACCACAACTTGTCTCGTCTGACATCCATATCAGGATTTACATTTCAATTTTCTGCCTCTATTTAAGTCGAGCTTGATTTTTGAAACAGGTTGTAACCCTCCTACATATAATAAAGAAATAAAGCCTTTTCAAAACCATTTCGAACGATACTCATAGTGGATAATTGATTTAAGTTAAAAATAATTTGAACTTAATTTTTTGATCAGGTAGTAACTCTTTCTGAAAAAAGTAAGAAGTTATTGCACATCCACAGGCCAAGCCCTTTAATTTGATACCTCATTTGATAAAATCGAACGAACGGTACAGATTTGATATAACGAAACATTTTAGCCAAATTCGAACCCAATCGGACCATAAATACGGGTTTTCGAAATATCTCAACCTTGGCGCTACCTAGGAAGACTATTCTAAACACTAACAACGGGGCGAATGGGATTATAAAATAAACTGTAAAATATTAAATTTTCTCAATATTCAATTTTTCGACACGAAACGTGGTTTTATTGTGTTAAATTGCAAAATATATGATTTCTAAAAATAATTAATTAATTAATTATTAATTGTAAAAGTATTAGCAAATTTCAATGCATCTAAAGTTTCTAAAGCGTTGTTTACTTTTACTTGAAAATTGTCAAAATCGGCAAATCCCAAGTAGCGGTTTCTGGAACGTGCCACATTTGTTCGCTACATCGTGATGGGATAACAAGAAAAACTGTTCAAAATATGTTCGAAAAATATCTTGATATGGAAGGAACTGCTTTACACGTTCAAGGAAAAAAATTGACAAAACTCAACGCAATTTTTAGCAACTTCAACTTTATTATACTAAAATTTAATTAAAATGCTTGCAATTTATGTGAAAACTTGCAGAATTTTTTAATTTTTGTACAAAGTTTGATCCAAAACCTGAAATCTACCACATTTTTTTTAAAGCTACCACATTTTTTTCCAGATTCTGCCACACACATTTTTTTTCAAGCCCGATCACTGCATACACAACGAAAGCGGTTTGATCAAACGTCAACATGGCGGCCAGAAAAACAAAAAATTTTGATTTTTGTTCACATTTCCCTCAAACGGTTTGTCAAACCTTCAAACACTCCCATACACAACATAAATAGCTCCAAGGAAAGTGATATTTCGCCTGGTTTGTCAAGCTGCGTGTGTGGTGTTTTTAGCTCTTAAGCACATCTGCATTTGCTGCTAAATATTCGAAATGTTATCGATAATTTTTTCATTCCATCGTTATATGTTCAACTTATTTTGAATTTGCAAAATCTCGATAATGGGGAGAATATGCATTGTTCCATCATAAGGATATTCATATTGATTCTTCATTAGATCCAGAAAATAATGAAAACAGTTTTTGAATTAAAAGATTCTTCAGGTTCATATAAGTTTCACANTAATTAATTATTAATTGTAAAAGTATTAGCAAATTTCAATGCATCTAAAGTTTCTAAAGCGTTGTTTACTTTTACTTGAAAATTGTCAAAATCGGCAAATCCCAAGTAGCGGTTTCTGGAACGTGCCACATTTGTTCGCTACATCGTGATGGGATAACAAGAAAAACTGTTCAAAATATGTTCGAAAAATATCTTGATATGGAAGGAACTGCTTTACACGTTCAAGGAAAAAAATTGACAAAACTCAACGCAATTTTTAGCAACTTCAACTTTATTATACTAAAATTTAATTAAAATGCTTGCAATTTATGTGAAAACTTGCAGAATTTTTTAATTTTTGTACAAAGTTTGATCCAAAACCTGAAATCTACCACATTTTTTTTAAAGCTACCACATTTTTTTCCAGATTCTGCCACACACATTTTTTTTCAAGCCCGATCACTGCATACACAACGAAAGCGGTTTGATCAAACGTCAACATGGCGGCCAGAAAAACAAAAAATTTTGATTTTTGTTCACATTTCCCTCAAACGGTTTGTCAAACCTTCAAACACTCCCATACACAACATAAATAGCTCCAAGGAAAGTGATATTTCGCCTGGTTTGTCAAGCTGCGTGTGTGGTGTTTTTAGCTCTTAAGCACATCTGCATTTGCTGCTAAATATTCGAAATGTTATCGATAATTTTTTCATTCCATCGTTATATGTTCAACTTATTTTGAATTTGCAAAATCTCGATAATGGGGAGAATATGCATTGTTCCATCATAAGGATATTCATATTGATTCTTCATTAGATCCAGAAAATAATGAAAACAGTTTTTGAATTAAAAGATTCTTCAGGTTCATATAAGTTTCACAATTAAAAAAATTATATCTGCATTACTAATATAGCTCTTTTCTAATGCTTCAGTAGAACGTATATTTAGTAGTTTAAAAATGTGTAGGACTGACTTGAGGACCAGATTGAGCACTGATATAGTTGCAGAAATAATATATACAAACAAAGGCATAAAAAATAATGGTGAGACTTTGTTTGAACCGCAAGAACAAATGCACCAATTGAATTGGAGAATGTAATTAATTTTTATGCTAGGTACCCATCGGCGTAGCCAGAATGAAATTTAGGGGGGGCTCGATCCTATTAAGCTGGCATTTCAGGGTACTATTTTATATATATATATAAGGAAAATTTGAAAGTTAGGGGGGAGGCTCGAGCACCCCCCTGCCCCTACCTGGCTACGCCCATGTAGGTACCTGTAAATAGTAAATAAGAAAAATTTGAGTAATTTGTTCGGATTTTGAGGGTTTTTCATTTGTGTTTGAGGAATTTGGTCATTTTTTTGTGGCAACACTGATTCTGCGTCAAAAGTTAGCATATATAGCAATCTTCCCCCTTTAGTATTACACCATAGTGCTAACAATTGAAAACCTTCNTAAAGCTACCACATTTTTTTCCAGATTCTGCCACACACATTTTTTTTCAAGCCCGATCACTGCATACACAACGAAAGCGGTTTGATCAAACGTCAACATGGCGGCCAGAAAAACAAAAAATTTTGATTTTTGTTCACATTTCCCTCAAACGGTTTGTCAAACCTTCAAACACTCCCATACACAACATAAATAGCTCCAAGGAAAGTGATATTTCGCCTGGTTTGTCAAGCTGCGTGTGTGGTGTTTTTAGCTCTTAAGCACATCTGCATTTGCTGCTAAATATTCGAAATGTTATCGATAATTTTTTCATTCCATCGTTATATGTTCAACTTATTTTGAATTTGCAAAATCTCGATAATGGGGAGAATATGCATTGTTCCATCATAAGGATATTCATATTGATTCTTCATTAGATCCAGAAAATAATGAAAACAGTTTTTGAATTAAAAGATTCTTCAGGTTCATATAAGTTTCACAATTAAAAAAATTATATCTGCATTACTAATATAGCTCTTTTCTAATGCTTCAGTAGAACGTATATTTAGTAGTTTAAAAATGTGTAGGACTGACTTGAGGACCAGATTGAGCACTGATATAGTTGCAGAAATAATATATACAAACAAAGGCATAAAAAATAATGGTGAGACTTTGTTTGAACCGCAAGAACAAATGCACCAATTGAATTGGAGAATGTAATTAATTTTTATGCTAGGTACCCATCGGCGTAGCCAGAATGAAATTTAGGGGGGGCTCGATCCTATTAAGCTGGCATTTCAGGGTACTATTTTATATATATATATAAGGAAAATTTGAAAGTTAGGGGGGAGGCTCGAGCACCCCCCTGCCCCTACCTGGCTACGCCCATGTAGGTACCTGTAAATAGTAAATAAGAAAACTTTGAGTAATTTGTTCGGATTTTGAGGGTTTTTCATTTGTGTTTGAGGAATTTGGTCATTTTTTTGTGGCAACACTGATTCTGCGTCTAAAGTTAGCATATATAGCAATCTTCCCCCTTTAGTATTACACCATAGTGCTAACAATTGAAAACCTTCAATTCNTTGTTCCATCATAAGGATATTCATATTGATTCTTCATTAGATCCAGAAAATAATGAAAACAGTTTTTGAATTAAAAGATTCTTCAGGTTCATATAAGTTTCACAATTAAAAAAATTATATCTGCATTACTAATATAGCTCTTTTCTAATGCTTCAGTAGAACGTATATTTAGTAGTTTAAAAATGTGTAGGACTGACTTGAGGACCAGATTGAGCACTGATATAGTTGCAGAAATAATATATACAAACAAAGGCATAAAAAATAATGGTGAGACTTTGTTTGAACCGCAAGAACAAATGCACCAATTGAATTGGAGAATGTAATTAATTTTTATGCTAGGTACCCATCGGCGTAGCCAGAATGAAATTTAGGGGGGGCTCGATCCTATTAAGCTGGCATTTCAGGGTACTATTTTATATATATATAAGAAAAATTTGAAAGTTAGGGGGGAGGCTCGAGCACCCCCCTGCCCCTACCTGGCTACGCCCATGTAGGGACCTGTAAATAGTAAATAAGAAAACTTTGAGTAATTTGTTCGGATTTTGAGGGGTTTTCATTTGTGTTTGAGGAATTTGGTCATTTTTTTGTGGCAACACTGATTCTGCGTCTAAAGTTAGCATATATAGCAATCTTCCCCCTTTAGTATTACACCATAGTGCTAACAATTGAAAACCTTCAATTCCGCCATTTTGTGGGCGAGTTTATTTGGAAATGCTACTCAAAGCAAACAAAGTGCAGCAGTGCGGTGCACCGGGTGGTGATGTTCAATTAATTAGAAACACTCAACTGAAAGCAAAATAAATAACAACAAAACTTCATTAGATGAGCGGCAGATACGAAGTTCACTAACAGGCAGATAATTGCAATGACCGTAAATACAGATGCACACCGCCGAGAAAAAGGTAACTACTACCCACTATACTACATATATACATACATATACCTATGTGCATAAACAAATGCACATATATATATTAATACATACTTAGAATTATTAATTGCATTCACATTTGCATTTTAACGCTTCTATTTATTATACCCGGGCGAGTATATACTAAAAATCGTATTTATGATCCAATTAGACTCATATACGGGCAATACTATTACAATGAAGTGCCAACGGGTGAGTTGTCCGGGGGTTAATCTCAAATCACCACCGTTAAATCAACCATCAGAACCATTGCGACCCTTAATAAGACATTTAAGGTATTTCGTCTGAAGTTTATGTATTTTGAATTTCTGTAGATCAACAAGGTGAGCATCAACTATATTTTACAGTTTCAAGGACCGATTCATCATCGAGCCGATCATTTTTGGCGCTAGGGGGTGAAGAGGAACAAACGTTCTTCACGTTCTGAAACGCAAGATCAGGTTATTTAAAACATAATGGAAATATGCCTTTTGATAATTACCAAGCCGTAATATTAGCAGATAAATGCAACACTGGAAATCGTGAACGTGAATTGTTGGTGAAAATTTTGGACCAAATGTTTCTGCTAGTACATATACATACATATATGTATTAATCTATATTAAGTAATTAAGGTAAGTTCGATTTTCAAAAATGAGGTGAAATTAAAGGACCTGGGTTGTAGATGTTCAATAAGGTTTTACTTTTTCGACAAGAGTTGCCAGATTAAAAACAACTAAATTTAAATTATTAAGAAAGTTTAGTCAATCCCTTATTAAAAAATAAATCGAAATGGCTTTGAAAAGCGTCGTTGCTTACCTACATGTAGGAGGGTTGCCACTTAAAAAAAAAAAAACAATGCAATTTGAATTAAGGGAATAAGGTAATTGAAATATGTACTACTATGAAGCTAGACGAAAGAGTTTTAAGAAGGTAGTAGTTTTTAGATATTTTGAGGACATGCTTCAAAAATCGAGTTTAACTAAATTATACCCGGGTTATATGCTATATAAAAAACGGATGTCAAACGAAATAGTTTTAATCTTCAGTTTGAACTCTTGAATGTTTTTGAGGTGTTGGAAGAGGGTTGCCTCCGGTGTAAAAGGTTAAACTTAAATTATTTAATAAGTTAAATGAATTCCTAAAAGATGGGTATCAATCGAAATCGGTTTGAGAAGTGTTTATTTCCGGACCAAAATAAAAAAGGGTTGGCAAGTGTATACTAAATCAAATTCAACTTAATTTATCAGTTAATTGATATTTGTATCAGAAGAATTTGTTTTAAAAGGCGAACTTAGTTAATCTATACACAAGTTACATGAAATACTAAAATATGATTGTCAAAAGAAAGAGAGTTAGGAAATATTTAGTTTGAACTTTAGAACTTTTTTGCGGTGTTTGAAGAGGGTTGCCACCTATTGGAAAACTTAAATTCAAGTGACTTAATAAGTAATAAACATTTTAAAGACGGGTATCAATAAAATTGAGTTTAAAATGGATATATTTTTTAACTGCGTTTAGGAGTGTTGTCACATATTAAACAAATTTAATTTTATTAAATTCATCAGTTAATTTAAATATGTGTCATAGTGTCAAAAGTCACATATTTAAAACAAATTTTATTAGGAAAATACATTTAAAGAAGGTTGCCACCTGTTTAAAAAGTCGATTTTATTTAACTTAAATATACCCCAGTTACATTTANAAACATATTTAAAACAAATTTTATTAGGAAAATACATTTAAAGAAGGTTGTTTAAAAAGTCGATTTTATTTAACTTAAATATACCCCAGTTACATTTAAAGAAATGAATGTCAGACGAAAGGTTTTTAAAACAAATTTAGTTTGAACATATTTTTTATTGGGGTTGCCAGTTATTCGAAAAATAATATCAATCTAACTATGCACATATGTATGTTAGGGTGGTCCAAAAACGTTTGTGAAAAAGTAAAGTTGGAATTTTTATGCCGCTACCCACTTATTTCGAAATAAAACAAAATTTAGGAAGTGCTCAAAGCGCTCAATGTTTTCAAGGTATTTTATGTCGGAAAAAACACATTTTCGTAGAAGTGGTGTAGGATTTTTGAAAATCAATATTTTTCGATCGGACATTTCTGTTTCTCTTTCTTTAACCATTTTTTCTTGGTAACTATACTTTTATAGGATCGCCAAAACCCCCAGAAAATGCAATGGAAAGAGCAATAAAAAATCTTTAGTATTAAAATATAGTGAAGTATACAACTGGATATTAATATTGAAAGTCTCCTGAAGAGAATCACAGTTTTCCGATCGAAAAATATTGATTTTCAAGAATTTTACATTATTTATACGAAAAGAGGTTCTTTACCCATATAAAATATTACCTCCACCACTTTCGTTGGTATGGGGCCTAAATGCGAGAAATACGAAATACATACTGTGCATACTGTATTTTAGAGAAGCGTGAAAGTGGCCAGTTTAAGAATAGAATGAACTATATTTTCAATAATAGTTAATGCAAAAATTTTTTCATGAAAATAATTGCGAATATTATGTTAGAACAAGGTGTACACATCCATTTGTCGCCTAGCGCATATACATATGTATTTTACTTCAATTCTATTGCACGCGCCCCTCGATTTTTATTTTACATCTCATAAATTGTTTATAATGAGTTTTTCTAAAATTTCAAAATCAAAATTTATAAGGACAAATTCTATGTATAGCAAAAATTATTTTTTTCTTTTTAGTCCATTTATATGCAGTAACGTGGTATATTAAAAAGTTTTCTTGTTTAATTTTTGTTATTCAAATATCACCCAGAAGCTCCATTGCACATCTGCATGTATGCCCGAGTATTAATTTTAAGTCGACGAGTTTGATCCGCATTTTCTAACGGTGATGTGTTAACGATCTATTTATTTTTATTTCGATTTTTATTTAATTGGTTTGAAATAACACCATTTCATAAATGCATTGATTTATTGAAACAGATTTTTTTAGCATTCACTTGATAATTTATGCCGAACCTTTCTTGTAGTGTTGTGTACTTTTTAAAAAATTTCTGCAAATGACGCGAAATTAAATATATTTAGGAAAAAAAGCAGAAACAAGTGAGAGTTTGCGGCAGCTGCCTGAAAAGATAAAATGCATTTAAAAAAATTTCCACTTTCAGTTTTGCCATTCTGCTTTGTACATATATTAGTTTCTTCGTAAGAGAAATCAAACTACAAGTTTCAAAAAATTGACTGGTAATTTTTGGCATACACATACTTATGTAGTATAAGCTAATCCGGTTTTTTATACATATGTATCCAAAAATGTATAGTCTTGTTATTCTACACATATACATACATCCATATGTACATATAGCCCATAAACATTCAAATGTTAATTCTCCAGTTTCTTGCGTGGGAGTTTAAATTTTCTGCGCGTAAATTTCGACTCAACGTTAATGACATTCAAAACATTTCTTGTTTGTTACGATTGTACATATATACATATACATATTTACATTAGGGTGGTCCATGAATGTAGGAAACAAACTTTTACATCAGATTTCCTAAGCTTCGGCCCCTTCGTCGGTGCTACTATGGGCGAAGATATCACATATAAATTTTGACCCCGATTGGAGACGGTTAAAGCGTGTCGCAAAGGGGTCAAAGTTTGGATTACCCTACACTGAGAAAATGATGCAGGTAAAGCGCACGTTTTTAAAAGAAATTGTAAATGAAAAGAAAAAATATTTTTAATTGTTTAAGTCTCCATAGAGGCATTTGGCGTTTGACGCCTTTGCGATACGCCTTAACTTCTCCAATAGGGGCCAAAATGTATATGTGATATCTATATCTTCGACTATGCTAGTATCGATTTTGGGTATTAGATGAAAAAAATAATCAATTTTAATTTTTCGAGTCTCTGTAGAGGAATCTGAGCTTTGCCCAGTGTGCGACTTTCCTTAACCGTCTCCAATCGGGACCAAAATTTATATGTGATATCCATGGCCGAAAAGTTTAAGCTTTTTTTTGGAATTGCTTATTCAGGGTTTCCAAGCTTAATCTTAGCGATCATGTTTATTTTGCTTATTTCAATTTATAAAGCCCTTTAAGAAAATGATCAAGAAGTATATTGCTTTTATTTCGTGTGTGTGAAAAATTGTGTCCAAGGACTTTTGAAATCTGATATTCTACTGCCTACTGTCTCACTTTTTCCTTCCGAAATAATGGAAATTCCTGTTGAAAACAAGGGTGCCTTTTACACTTCACAAACAAACTTAATCAAATCACAGTAGAAAGCATAGCAAATTTCTTGAGAACTTTGTGTTGCTTAAGAAAATTTGGCTCAATAAATTTTTCTTGACCTTTTCTTGGGCGTTTTTTTATTCGTCGAACTAATGAAATGTTTACAAATAATATCATGAAAACAGATTTGGTTTTTATTAACCCGTAACTTCAATTGCATTGTGCTTGGATAAAAAAATTTAAAACCAATGATTTGCCTCTACGAGAAGGCATTGGTTATTAAAAACAATTTATATTAAAGGGAGAATAACGAATATTAAAAATAACAAGTAATTTTTAGCAAAAAAAAACCGACTTCAACTCCCATATAAAAAAAAAA
>NW_016161826.1:7384-18416 GCF_001687245.7 Rhagoletis zephyria | reverse complement strand
AACTGATAACCTCCTCCTTTTTTGGAAGTCGGTTAAAAAACATTAAACTGTACTTAAATTTTGTTGTTTTGCGAGCATATTTGCAAGCATATTTACCAATGATTTAGTGCTTATCTAATCGTTAAAATGGACTTTTAACCGACTTCCAAAAACGGAGGAGGTTATCAGTTAGTTGCAATATTTTTATTTTTATTTTTTATGTATGTTACCGCATAACTTTGGACTACGTCAACCGATTTCGATAATTCCTTTTGCATCGGAAAGGTAGTGTCTCAGAGGTGGTCCCATACTAAACTGGTTTAGATTCGATTATTAGATCATGAAATATATATATATATATATATATATATATATATTTATATGTGAATTAAATTATTATAATTTATGTTATGTTTTAGGCCGGAAAGATTCACTATTAAAGATTTTAGTCAATAAATAAGATTCAATCTAATCTTATCCAAAAACTCAAATATCATGTTTTCAGTTTAACTTTTCTATTTATGGCCCATCCTTAAAACAAGCTTTCAACCGGCGAACCCTAATGTACTTTTACAGATACAAATGTTCATTTCTGTTTATGTATTACTAGTTTCAAGCTTTTAACTTTGAGCTACGAATATTCATCGAAACGGTTTTGAGACTTCAATCGCCGCTTGAACACACAAACGTTCTTGTCAATGCGAAAACAAGTAAGTATGTACATACATATGTATATGTATATAGTATGCCAGTATATATATTTCACATACATATGTAGGTACGTACCCTGTGGGGAAAATCTCTAGTTCTGAACTGGTGCGCTTCTAGTATATTTAGACCCAGTACTGGAACGCGATAAATCTCTTTTGCATGCAAGCAACTGGCGAATTTAACATGGCGATGTCCTAGGAAGTGTCAATTGCCCCCCGCTGCATCCCTTTTTCGATAGTTCCGAACTAGTCCTAAATTCTATAGTTCCGAACCAGTTCTAAAATCGACAGACGAAAGAAAAAAGTATCATGATTTTTCAATCTTTTTGGTTCTTCCGTGTGTGCGATTTTAAGTTATTTTGGAAGAAATGTGTTTTCAATTTGAAATTAAATTTGTTTGAATGATTGTAAGAAATATACGTTTACATACCTTTAGCTGTAGCTGAGTTTGCAGAGGTGCTCGCTGTTATTTCTTAGATTCCAGACTGTCCCAAGGTGTTGAAATGTTAACACAAATTTTAGTTTTGTATTACCAAGCTATGAAAAAGCATCTGCGAAGCACAGAATAGAAGCGTATTTGAACGAAAAAGCCGCCGAACACATATCTATGTAAAGTAAACAAGCCCCCCCTTGCATCCCTTATTCGATAGTTCTGAACTGGTACTAAATTCGACAAATAAGATCTAGTTCGTTCTGCATCCCTTTTTCTATAGTTCCGAACCATTTCTAAATTCGTGACTTTAGATATAGATTTTTAGTGAAAAAAACTGAAAAAATTAGTCTTTTAAAAGTACCACTTTTCACCGATTTTCGACTGGATGGGATCTAGTTCCTATCGGACTAGTTCCTTTTTGGCGATAAAGACCTAGTACGGAACTAAAAATTTGATTCACTAGTCCGCGGTTTCCCTACAGGGTATGTACACATGCATATATTCTCGCAACTTGAAATCGTCATAAAAGCTTCAAGGTAAACAGCTCTTCTAATTGCTAAGCGCTAACCGTTGCGCACCGACGATCCCAGCGTTTTCGATCGAGCTTTGATCAGCTAACAGATGTAGCACTAAATTGAGCACATCTTGTTGCTGTAAAGGATCATGTGCCCGCATAATTATAATAGACGACTGATCCACCTAGCTTCGTACATATGTACATAGATTAGTAAACTAATGTGACTGTGTCCCGCATACAATATTGTTTGATGAAAAATAAAGCACTTAGAAGCAGCTTTTGTTTTGAGGTTTTTGGCGGTTTAGATCAAATGCAAGCGCTCAGATGTGCGCCAAAGGTTTAAAGAATTGGTAATAAACTTTGATTGGCACTTTTTAATTACAGGGTCGTAATAATGCAAAATTGCCGATTGGCAGCAACGTAGTCGTTCAGTTAGCAAGATCAGCAAATGGATTTTTAAATAAAATGATTGTACGAGTACGTATGTATGTAGTAGTAAGTAGTTCAGAGAATGTACCCTGTAGGGAAACCGCGGACTAGCGAATCAAATTTCTAGTTCCGTACTAGGTCTTTATCGCCAAAAAGGAACTAGTCTGATAGGAACTAGATCTCCACCAGTCAAAAATCGGCGAAAAGTGGTACTTTTTAAAAACTAATTTTTTCAGTTTTTTTTCACTAGAAATCTATATCTAAAGTGACGAATTTAGAAACTATAGAAAAAGGGATGCAGAACGAACTAGATCTTATTTGTCGAATTTAGAACTAGTTCTGAACTATCGAATAAGGGATGCAGCGGGGGGCTTGTTTACTTTTCATAGCTTGGTAATACAAAACTAAAATTTGTGTTAACATTTCAACATCTTGGGACAGTCTGGAATCTAAGAAATAACAGCGGGCACCTCTGCAAACTCAGCTACAGCTAAAGGGTATGTAAACGTACATTTCTTACAATCATTCAAACAAATTTAATTTCAAATTGAAAACACATTTCTTCCAAAATAACTTAAAATCGCACACACGGAAGAACCAAAAGGATGGAAAAATCATGATTCTTTTTTCTTTCGTCTGTCGATTTTAGAACTGGTTCGGAACTATAGAATTTAGGACTTGTTCAGAACTATGGAAAAAAGGATGCAGCGGGGGGCAATTGACACTTCCTAGGACATCGTCATGTTAAATTCGCCAGTTGCTTGCATGCAAAAGAGATTTATCACGAACCAGTACTGGGTTTAAATGTACTAGAAGCGAACCAGTTCAGATCTAGAGATTTTCACCACAGGGTAGTTATTGNGGCTTTCCTAATAATTTTGTACCCGGAACCAAAAATAATGATCATCACGAATTTACAAATTAGGGACGTTTCCTGAGTTCTCAGATTTAAGAAAAAGTTGCTTCATATTTTTTACTTCGTCGGCCCAATTTATTCGTTAAGTTGCCCGATACATATTTTTTTCGTTACCAATAAGAGTTAAGTTAAATGTTTTCTCCCTTTTCGGTAATATCTGAGAACGTCCCACAGCCGTGTTGTGTGGGAAAAACTCATTCCCGGATTTTTAAGAACATGATGGCAACCCTATTCAAAAAATAAGACATTAGTGATTTTCTAGAGACCAATCGCTTTGATTTGACACCTCATTATTTGTAATCCAACAAACGGTGCGGATCCTATAGTTTTTTACGCAGGTGGCATCCCTATTTAAATTCTAAATAAAAAAGGTCACTCTCCTATCGATACAGAATATATTAGAGAATATCTCGTCAAAATCCGTTCAGTAGTTTTCGAGATTACCGCGTACAAAGAATCTCGACTTTCCTTTACACTATGTATAGATGCACCTAATTTTGGTTTTAAAAGTTTTTTCGGCACTTAAATTTATTCCTTGTTTTTATTAAATTTGTGGAAAATGTAAAGACAACATTACGTTTCATTTCAGGTACTATTAGTATTATTTAGCTCTTATTTTCGGCAGTTGTAGCTTGAAACGAAATTTTTCCGGCAACACTGTTCATTACATCTACTAAACCTGAAAAAAGCTTTGGACTATTTCTAAAATTGAGAAAATCGGTTTTGAAAAAATGAAATCGTTGCACTGCATTGCCATATTATTTTACACCTTTGACGGACCGAAACTAACATGTCACCTCTGTGTCAACGGGCTAGGTTTTGAATATAGCTTAGCAACATCAATTGTGTTTATAAAAATATGCAGCGCACTAGAGTAAAACTATTTTTTTTATTTTTTTTCCAGAAAGTATTCACTACATAAAAGTTCAGAATTATTCGAAGAATGGCTAAAGGTCCATGAACGCGATAGAAATCTTAAATTCTATAGCCAAATTTAAGCTAGATGATGTAAGTAAAGCTAATGAAAGAAATATAAAGAAAAAATGGTTCTATAACTCGTCGACAATCGCTAGTTTTGTAAAGATTTTTTTTTTCAAAGTATAAATAACTTAAAACTATACTTATGTATATGAATGCCCAAAAATGTTTAGGCTGCTCCCGTGGGAGGCGAGTAACGATCATTGCTGATTTGTATATCCTCCTATTTCAAAGTCAGTCCTTGGAAAATCTTTCGAAGGACTTTGAATGTGAACACATAATGTGTGTACTTAGTACGTCGAAATTGAGTAAGTCTCTAGAACACTTTAATGTTTTAATTTGCTTATGTTTCCAAATTATATAAAATTTTATAAGAAAACTTTTTTAAAACAACCAGTGATGCATTGGAGTTTTTCGTTATATTTTTGAGAAAACTGAGTCTATTGATATTGATGGTTACAATATAGTACATAAATGAAGATACTGGAATCATTGCACTGTACTGCACTCGGCTGGGTATTGAACCAAACCAATTTTTTTTTAGAGATTGAGTCATATGTAAAAAAAGTAGTTACTCCGTTATTCGAAGGTCGGGTCTTCGAAAAATTAAAAACTTTATATTTCAAACAATTTTGAACTGATTTTGAAAAATAGGTACCGTTGTTAACGCGATTAAATCTCCTTTCTTCTGATAGGCATATTTGCATACTTCGTATGTAATAATTTGAGAAAAAACACTCAAAAGGAAAAAAATACCGTTTTTATATAAACAAAAAAAATTACAAACCGATTTTTAAAAAATTGGTATCTTTGTAAAGTATACCAGAAAGCTTATACTTTCTTAAACCCAAAAATTTCTATTTATATACACAAAAAAAGTTGATTTAAAAACCTTTTTTTCCTGGCAACAATTGAAGTATTTAAACCGTGCATCATGTGGTCAGTTTGCTCTTTAAGAGCGCATACGTGGTTCCATAATAATGATTCCAGTATCTTCATTTATGCATATTGTAACTATCAATATCTTATAAAGTGAAGTGTACAAGTTTTTTTATCTAAAACTAATAAAGTTAGGAGGACGAAATTCGAGGATGTGGTAGCTAACATATTAGTCCTTGACATATATTTGTTTCAAAAATAAATATTTGACATTTTCAAGGATATTCAAGGATAAAGTCCTTTTAACACGTTTTCAGTACTTATTTGTCATGGTGCACCTAAAAACTTAGTTTTTTTCAATTCTACAGAATTTTTCCTTCTAATTGATACCCATTCTACAATGCACCGAATCGATCGAATAATTTTTTTATTCAATCATATTCTAGAAATTTCAAAATCCTTTAAAAAAAAATCCTGACGTCTGAGAGAAAAACTAAGAACGCAGTTTTACTATTGTTGGCCCCCAGTTTTGTGAATATACTGATTTTTTCGTGTGTAAAATTGACGGTCGCACGGTGTAATATATGGTGGAATTATACCAGTTGTAATATTAAGAGCGAAAAGAAAGATTTGACACTATCTTATTTGAAAATTTTCCTTTAAAAATTTCCATAAGATAGCCGAATGTCAAGAAAACTAAGTGAGAAGGCTGTTGTATTACTTCATTTGTTCATAATTTCACAGTGTGTATACTTACGGTGACCATCCGTCCTTTATTTCAAACGTCAGTCCTTTATTTTAACCCCGTCCTTTATATTTTTTTTTTCAAAATAAAGGACGCGTTTTGTCCTTTATTTCTTAAGCTGTCCTTTAAATCAGCTCTGCATTTTTCAGAGGTAAATTTTTCAGAATATGAAAAATAAAAATGTTCCTTATAAAATATAATGAAAATCTTCGCCAGTTTGTTTCGCACCCCACTTAAGGGTTTTTATTTAATAGGTAATCTTGGCACAATATATAAAGCACTGGGAAAGTTGTGCACAGGATCGTGTTGCACGCTGAGTTTCCAGTTCCATTGAAAGAGAACAATAAACCCCCTGCTGCACAGTGGTCTAAAGTGGGATTTAGTGTTCGTAATTCACTGGAGCCTTCATTTTTTTCACTTAATTTGATACTTTTTTTTATTAAAGCTTATAATATTTGCAAGATACCTGAGCCTGATTTGTGAATTTTTATTTGATTATATAAAATCTTTTAGTGCCAAATGCTGAAAAAGTAGCAATTTTAAAGAAAATGGAGAATACATTAGTTAATAAATGTTACATAACAAAGACTAGTTAAAAACAATTTTATGGTCCCCCAAAACGAAATAATTACAAAAAATGTTCCAACATAAAAAAAAGGTTCACAAAAATAATTTTTTTTTTGGTTTTTAGTAAAAATTGGTTGAAAAATGAAGACTGCGGCGAATTACGAACATTAAATTCCAATTTTGAACCTCTGTGTGCTGACTTCGGTAAATGTATTTTGGCAGCAAAGGATGACGAAGTCCTTGAAAAGGATTTGGCTTCATTTTCCGGAATCGGTTAATTAACTGGTAAATATTTGATTTAAATTACGATATGGGTAAGGTACTTTTATCGTACAAGTTGTATGTACGTATTCCCAAATAATTTTGAAAAAAATGTCCTTTATTTTACATTGGTTAATGTGGTCACCGTATGTATACTACACTGTGTTTTTCCCATTTGTGCTAGTTCAAAGCTTCTATAATCGTTTGCCGATTTGAGCGAAACTAGCAGTGCTGAATTAGGTTCCCTCTCCAGTGAGCAAATTTCTTGACATCTTCTCGTATAATTCATCTAAATCGGCGGGCTATCGATATATTTATGTAGATATGTATATTAATGATCGTTACTGTTGCTTTTGTCGCAATCAAAACAGTAATCGTCGTCATCGGAATCGCAATCTTTTCGTATTTGAGCCAGTTTCTAAAATAAAATACTAATAAATCCCTAAAACTTTATTTTACCTATTTAATAATTTTGCTTGAAATTAATCCTCTCATCCTCATAATTTTTTAGCTTAGACACATTAATGAATGTCAGCGCTAATTTATTCAATTCCATAGACCGGTTGGNTAATTTCTTACTGAATGTCTTAGTCTCATCCACATAATTTTTTAGCTTAGACACATTAATGAATGTCAGCGCTAATTTATTCAATTCCATAGACCGGTTGGACTGCTTAGCGATGAGCCGCCGTGTGCAATTTTCTGTTGAAATTAGAAAGTTTACTTAATTCGAATTCATATGAATGAGGCGGTGTTGATTCATCAGCTGTGAAGCAAAGGTAAATGCTACATTTCCTCCCTAACGTAATTTTTTAGCCGCTTGAAACTTGCACTTCTTGAGACTAAAATTGTATGGGCTATAAAGTTGCATAACCAAAAATGCTATAAAGATCAGATTAAAAAGTTGGGGAGTTTATATAGGCTGAAAAAAGGGTTTTTATATTAAATTTTATTGTTTTTTTGTTTGTGCAAAAATGGCGGGTTTTCTTTATGCAGCCCGTTTTTAATTGGAATTATTACTATAATAAATTTGCATTACTGTCCGCTTCTCATAAAACCTCCAGATTTTATTTACTTTTGAATACTGTTTCATTGTATGCCCAATCAAAAATACAGCGGCTCCGCTGTCTTGGCCACGTCGTTCGAATGGACACCGACGCTCCAGCTCTGAAAATATTAAATTCGGAAACCGCTGCACAATGGGGCCGCTTCATATAAGTTGCTGCTCAAAAGTCTATAACCGGTTTTTTTCTCCTAAATATGCTGTAGACAAATCTAAAAGAGAAATAGCGTATCATTTTTATAAAATTATTCTATCATTTTGTGTACTAAAACTGTTAAAAAAAATTTTTATTATTTTTTTTTGTTAAATTGAAAAACATGTATTTCGTGAAAAAGAATAAAAACAGAGAATCCGCGTGCACCACAGCCTCTATTTAGTCACTTACTTCGCTTAAAAAGGTGTTCGCACGAGGCGATATTGCGTTCAACTTTTGCTTTCAACTCACGCAGGGTTGCACGAAAAATAAGTTGAATGGCTAAATTTTGGCTGGCGACCAACTTTGTTGAAAGCGATTAGTTGTAAGGCCGTTCAACCAAAAGTAGAATGCAAAGTTGAACAATGCAAACGCCTTTTTATGGCGAATATTTTTATATTTTTTTATATCTTGATAATTCTAGCCGTTAAATTTTTTTTCGTGGAACCCTGCGTGAGTTGAACGCAAAAATTGCCTGAAAAGTCGCCTCGTGCGAAAGCCCTATACATAACACCAAAAAATAAAATCATTGTATATTGATCATTATAATGATGGTAACGGTCCATAAAGATTACCTGAAATATGCATGATGAAAATTTAATTAGTCTTTAGAAGCATGAGACTCAGTTTATGTATGCTCAAAATTCTCTTCTTAAAGGGAAATACGTTTTCGGCTAGAACTTTCGCGATATGCTTTAAAATCTTTGTTTCGCGATGCACCGAACATTTTCATTTACTTAGTGAACCAGTAGAAGCAAATTCAATACAATTTCGGCTCCATGAATTAAAATTGTTTGCACTGTTGATGCCAGGGATAAAAGCTGTTACACAGTTCCGTCCCTGCAGTACGGGGGAGCGACTACAGGACTGCTGAATCGGTAGCTATGTGATAAACTCCGTCAATTACCGACCGACTACTTGCAGTGTATTTCATCGATTACTTTTACAAGGCAATAACCTAGGCGGTAGTAACCATCGGCTCTCTCTGCACTACCGGGAGTTACTAAAGTAGTCACTTGCGTGATATATGGGTGCCCTCTGTCGTAGTTTTTCGCTATTCTGCTTACGGCTGGTTCGACTCTGCACTACCATATGCACTACCACGGGTTAATAGAGTAGCTACTTACCTAGGAGTCGGTGAAGTAGCGGTTCAAAAGTAGCGATTGACTCCAGCAGTACTGGAGGGGCTCTCGCTTGTATACGTACACGCGATGCTTACGCTCTTTAAGCGTCCGCTAAGTCTCTGCCCATGCCTGATCAATAGATAGCGTGTTGAATTCTATATTCTCTATTTTAAATCCACTGGATATTGTTTGAAAGTTTTTCTAACCAGACTTTATTGGATTCATGAAATCTGTTTTGTGTCTACCGCATATGTGCCATTTTAAAGTAACGTAACTCATGAAATTGCTGAAAGATTGTTGCAGCTTCTTTCTTTTCGAGGCTAGACAGCTGGTTAGGTTTGAAATATATTCTTCCACATGACTGAACTTGCTTTGCAATAATTTAGAAGGGCTATTAAATAATATTTTACACAAATCCCGATTTTTAGTAGATAATTGGGTGCCGTCTAGAANTTTTTACTATAGGAGTATACATATGTATGTAAATTCAAAAGTTTGTAGCCGTTTTTCTCGAATATTGCCTTGTTGAGTTGTGATACCATTGAAGTAAATGAGCGATATGTATGTATGTGGCTTTAAAGGAAGAAGTACCAAAATCAAAACCTTGGTGCGTTGATCCATGTTCCAGTTTTGGCAACGCTGCTCGTGAGCTTGAGTGGACGTGATACAAAATTACTCACACGCTCACAAAACTAAAGGTTTTCAAACATTTTATGAGATTTGAGAGGGTTTTTTTCAAATGCAAAAGATGTGTTATGGAGCTTGAAAACATTTTTTCGATTGAAAACAGTATTGTAGATTCAAACATCAAGTAGTTCCAACAATGTTATTATGACGCGAAGACCTGATCTTTCGATTAGGATAACTTAATCTATATTAAAACTGGCCGTAACTGAGAAAAGTACAAGTAGATTTTCATTTAGAACTTTCACCGCGGAAACGGGAAAATTTTGGAAAACGATAGCCCTTACAAAAATTTATAGAAATCATCGGGTTTCGAGTTATGTTTCCCATGTTATGTCTGCTTGTCGAAAAGTAGCTTGTTTTGTACCGCTCAGCGCGCTTGGGACATTTGACGTGAATTGGCCCATATACATATCGCTCATTTACTTCAATAGTGTCAAATTCCAAAAATCATAAATTTTGAGTTAAGTATGCAGAAATTGCCGCTACCTCTTCTTCTGTGTTGAGTTTCATATCTGCATCGATTACCACGCCAGTCGTTTCTCTTATGGGCAAACTGACGCCAATTGGAAATGCCAAGTGAAGCCAAGTCCTTCTCCACTTGGTTTTTCCAACGCAGTGGGGGCCTCCCTCTTCCTCTGCTACCACCAGTGATCGGACTTCTACCACATTGTGGTAGATCTACCACTTTTTGGAGCATCCACCACATCTACCTTACAAGGTCTGAAATCTACCACATATTCACATTTTTGAGTAGTTAATTTTCATAATTTTCTTTATTTTTTTAATTTTAAGAGCAAAAATTGTCCAACACTAAACACATTGTGGTCACAAGTAGGGACACGATATCGAACCGAAAGTTTCGATAGTACTCGTTTAAAGTATCGTTGTAAAAATATCGGGTACCCATTAATGTCGTAATAAAAAGACCCGATATTCCAAATATCGATACAAAATTCAAAAAAATTAATCTGAATATTGGTGTCATTTAGTAAGGACAAATTTTTACATTTTGGAATTTGGAAAATTAACTTTAAATATTTCAAATATTACTACAAAAAGTTGTATACAAATAGTCTTGCACAATTCCTAGAGTATTCATTTTATTTTCTAATACTTTGTCATACAAATGTATCATTATTTACATTAACTTTGTAATGTACATTTACGATTCGATACGATACAAGTGTTCTGGTACTCGATTCCAAAAATTATCTTTTGAAAATCGAAATCGAAATTCGTGTCCCTAATACCATGTTCTGACCGACAACGAAAACACTTTGAAAACGAGTTTTGGAATTGTGGGCTGAAGGCTGTTCACACCGGCTGTTAGTGTTTTCGTTGACATTTCTTACATCCTCTGATTGCAGTTTTGCTACACAAAAACAAAACCAAAATGCTTTTCCCACATTTTCTTTTCATTAGCAACCTCTTACTTTCATTCTTATTTTACTTGGGCCAGCCAATTAACAATAAATACGAAATAGACGTAGCTGTTTAGCTCATCTGCTACGAAACTGCTGGCAACTGTTGAACCCAACAATTACGTCTTAG
>NW_016161826.1:469-7359 GCF_001687245.7 Rhagoletis zephyria | reverse complement strand
GGTTATAATACCATATTCTGACCGACATCGAAAACATGTTTTCGTTGCTAAAACTGGTTTTCGACCTAAAACATGTGTTTTCGTCCTGTAAAATCTGTCAAACGAAAACCAGTTTTCGCTGAAAACTACTTGAAAACTCATTTTCCAATCATTCCAATCGGTGTCTTCCCTGTTTTTTTCGATTATTTATCGAAGTGGAAGTCATATTTTATCATCTTGGCGCGTTCAAAGTCGTAGCTGTTGGGTAACCGTTGGCTGTTTGTCTTAGAAACGCACAGTTGAGTAGTTACGCTCAGCCCAACAGTTGGCAACTTTCCGCCATTTTTTCCAGCGGAAAATTTTTACGCTACCTGTAACTGGCTTAGCCTAAACAGCTGATCGAAAAGACTTACGCCCTTATATTAAATTTAACGCCGCTTTGTTAGGTGGCAGTTGCAAACAAATTTATTATATTTTATATTACTGACGTGATAAAGTAACTAAAATATTTTATAAAATACTACGTTTCCAAATATATGTTTTTAAGATGTTTGCTAATAATTTTACACTGTTTAATTCATTGTAACATTGAACGATTTTTTCAACACGGCGGCCGCTCAGGTTGAATTCTAAATAGTATCGCGCAACTATCTCTATTTGTTGCAATTTCATTTGTTTACATTTATCAGCTGTTCATTTGGCAGCATATTCATTAAGCCGTTTATGAATATGCTGCCAAATGAACAGTTGATAAATGTAAACAAATGAAATTGCAACAACTAGAGATAGTTGCGTCGATACTATTTAGAATTCAACTCTGAGCGGCCGCCGTGTTGAAAAAATCGTTCAATGTTACAATGAATTAAACAGTGTAAAATTATATAGCAAACATCTTAAAAACATATATTTGGAAACGTAGTATTGTTATAAAATATTTTAGTTACTTTATCACGTCATAATTATAAAATATAATAAATTTGTTTGCAACTGCCACCTAACAAAGCGGCGTTAAATTTAATATAAGCGGCGTAAGTCTTTTCGATCAGCTGTTTAGGCTAAGCCCAACACGTTGAGTTCAGGTAGCGTAAAAATTTTCCGCTGGAAAAAATGGCGGAAAGTTGCCAACTGTTGGGCTGAGCGTAACTACTCAACTGTGCGTTTCTAAGACAAACAGCCAACGGTTACCCAGCTACGACTTATGAACGCGCCTAATGATGATAAAATATGACTTCCACTTCGATAAATAATCGAAAAAAACCAGGGAAGACACCGATTGGAATGATTGGAAAATGAGTTTTCAAGTAGTTTTCAGCGAAAACTGGTTTTCGTTTGACAGATTTTACATGGACGAAAACACATGTTTTAGGTCGAAAACCAGTTTTAGCAACGAAAACATGTTTTCGATGTCGGTCAGAATATGGTATTATAACCAGAATGATAGAACAGGATTTCGCATTCCCGGCGGCGATGAGATTTCTCAAGTAAAAGTAAACAAAGCCGAATGGGAGGAGAAAAGAAACTGTCAAACAGTAAATTTTCTCAATTTCTCAATATTAAATTTTTCGTGAGGAAACGTGATTTTATTGTGTTAAATTGCAAAATATATGATTTATAAAAGAACTAATAAAGAAAATGTAAAAAATCGATGATTTTTGTGAAAGTATTACCACATTGCAGTGCATCTAAGTTTTTAACGCGTTGTTTACTTTTACTTGAGGATTCTCAAAATTGGCGAAACCCAAGTTAAACGTTTTTTCTAGAGATTCGAATTAAAAANTTACCCAGCTACGACTTATGAACGCGCCTAATGATGATAAAATATGACTTCCACTTCGATAAATAATCGAAAAAAACCAGGGAAGACACCGATTGGAATGATTGGAAAATGAGTTTTCAAGTAGTTTTCAGCGAAAACTGGTTTTCGTTTGACAGATTTTACATGGACGAAAACACATGTTTTAGGTCGAAAACCAGTTTTAGCAACGAAAACATGTTTTCGATGTCGGTCAGAATATGGTATTATAACCAGAATGATAGAACAGGATTTCGCATTCCCGGCGGCGATGAGATTTCTCAAGTAAAAGTAAACAAAGCCGAATGGGAGGAGAAAAGAAACTGTCAAACAGTAAATTTTCTCAATTTCTCAATATTAAATTTTTCGTGAGGAAACGTGATTTTATTGTGTTAAATTGCAAAATATATGATTTATAAGTTTTTAACGCGTTGTTTACTTTTACTTGAGGATTCTCAAAATTGGCGAAACCCAAGTTAAACGTTTTTTCTAGAGATTCGAATTAAAAAGTTTTCAGTTAAGGTGAAAACTTGCAAATTTTTTTAAGTTTGATCCGAAACCTGAGATCTACCACATTTTTTCTAAATCTACCACATTTTTTTCCAGAATCTACCATACAGAATTTTTATTAAGTCCGATCACTGGCTACCACAAGCGGGTTTCGAGTTGAATACTTAAAAGCTGGAGCGTCGGTGTCCATTCGAACGACATGGTCAAGCCAGCGGAGGCGCTGTATTTTAATTCGCACAACTATGTCCATGTTGTTGTAAAGCTCATACAGCTCATCGTCTGCGGTACCCGCCATCGCCAACGCGTAAAGGCCCGTAAACCTTCCGCAAAATCTTACTCTCGAATACTCCAAGAGCCGCCTCATCGGATGTTGTTGTTGACTTATAGAGTGTGGTTTTCGTACGTTTCGAGAGAGAGGGTGCCAAGGCCCGAATTCGCTGACTGTTTGTTTGATGGCAGGCGTCTTGTCCTCGGTGACCGCCAGACCCACTCGCTTCGCTTCCTTATCCAACTTGGAAAAGGCACCACAGACTTCGCGGTCCTTGTTGCCGATGATGTCGATGTCATCGGCGTACGTCAGCAATTGCACGATCTTGTAAACTAAACTACTATATCACTAGATTCAAATATGTATTAATTTTTAATTCGAGAGTATATGTAAATTCAAACCTTTAAAGCCGTTTATCTCAAGTTTTGTTTTTTGTATGTATGTATAAGTCTTTCTCTCATTTGGTACTATAACCCTTTGTCGGTCTGGGCCGAGACCAAAAACTTCTCCAATTTTTTCTACACTTGGTTTTTCCATTGCATTCGTGGGCGCCCTTGTCTAAGGATCTTTCCACCGGAGCCAAAGCAATCGCTGTATTTTTGTGCGCTTAACTATATCCATTTCGTTAAAAACTCATGCACTTCGTCATTCCCTCTTCTACAATACCCGTCGAAAGCCCCCAAGGCCTTCCCATCTTTGTTCGACATCGTCCAAGTTTCTGGGCACTTTAAAAGGACGGGCGTTGCGATGATATCAGCCTTGTATTATGCTATGACATCCAGCAGTCGGATAAAAGCGCTTTCCCTATAGAGGGTCCGGACATTCCAGGTGCATATCCTTAATTCGAAGTCCTTGTTACGTTTTCGGGGGTCGTAAACATGTGGGGGGATGCAGTTATCCGAGGCCTGCTTAGTCTTTTCACTGGATATATTTTTTATGTGGCGGGTCCCACGCCCAGCGCACAACCATTGCTGAGGTGGATGGTTTTTGAACCGGATACACATTTATATAGCAAGCCGCTTGCTCCAAGACAGACGCCCGCTTGCAGCCGCGCTCCTGGTGAGTAGATGCTTTAGGCTTCAGTGAGTCTTTAAGCCGAATAAGTCGGAGTGGCCCCACCGACGCTCCCTCCCTTTCTGCCGTGACCCAAGGCTCCACTCGGATTGGCTACCGCATCTTGCATATGGTTTGCTCAGGTTGCCCAGAGTGCGCGAACGAGTACGCAAGAGTCGGGATTGAGTAAAGCCGTGCCACTGTAACTGCATACCCAGAGCAACGACTATATCCCATTGCACTTATGTATTTATGACTATGTAGCTCTGAATAATTTTTTTACCGCTACATACTGCTACTAGGAATTCTATCGGTCTTTAGATTTATAGTGATTCAAAAATAATTTATTTTTGAGCTATAGGTCGTATGTTAAATAAAACATTAAAAGTTTTCTGCTCCAGTTGACCAGATAAAGCTAATAGTTGCTGAAGATGCCTTAAGACTGAAGACGAAATATTGACCAAAATAAAAATAAAAGTATATAAATAAAGCAGAAAAACGTTTAATGTTTTATTTAACATACGGCCTATAGATCAAAAATAAATTATTAAATTATATTGAACGGAGAATAACAAGAACAATAGTGATTTAAAATTTTAATAATAGAAATTACATTTCTGCTTAAACGTTTGCCTGTAAACGCTGTGTCTACTTATGTATGTATATACTTCTGGGACTGTTATACTAATGACGCATTTTTAGACATTTTTAGGTTGAATTGTAATGCACTTAAATAAAAAATATACTTGTTTGTATATTACGGTGTCCCAGAACATAGTGAGATAAAGTTTTTCTGAGAAATTTGATATGCATACTCGCAATTTTTTTCTTTTCGCTCTAAATGACATACACATACACATATAAAGTTTTATTGCTGTAGGATGACGAGTACGACTAAATTTAATAAGGCAATAGCAAATTTGTGTTATTTCCCAGTTAAAAGTGAAATAACACAAATTGGCTTTATATCATTTCTGTTTGAGCAATAATATAAGCTTTTAATTTGTCAATTTTTATTGTGGCGTATTCATATTTATTTCAATAGTGTTATTGAGCTTTGTACCACGATTTGATTGGTAGGAATAATGGAAAAAGCTCAATAACACTATTGAAGTAAATGTGAATACGCCACAATAAAAATTGACAAATAAATATATGGGATCAGCCTGCCCTAAAAACTATGCAATAAATCTATTTCATGTATGGAATTAACAATAACAACCACGCTGCCAAGCTTTAATAGCGGCGAATCNTAACACAAATTGGCTTTATATCATTTCTGTTTGAGCAATAATATCAGCTTTTAATTTGTCAATTTTTATTGTGGCGTATTCATATTTATTTCAATAGTGTTATTGAGCTTTGTACCACGATTTGATTGGTAGGAATAATGGAAAAAGCTCAATAACACTATTGAAGTAAATGTGAATACGCCACAATAAAAATTGACAAATAAATATATGGGATCAGCCTGCCCTAAAAACTATGCAATAAATCTATTTCATGTATGGAATTAACAATAACAACCACGCTGCCAAGCTTTAATAGCGGCGAATCAGCTGCACTTGATAGTAAATAGTAGGTTGAATAGCTTAGGGTTTACACCGGACAATATTGTCAAGACAATTATGTCAAAATCATGTGTTTGTTGTAATATGAATTCGCCGTGTTTACAACAAACACATCATTTTAACATAATTGTCTTAACAATATTATCTGGTGTAAACCCTAAGTAAGGAAATGGATTAGCAACAAAAGCTTACGGGGTATACATAGCTCAGTGGTTAGCGCTTCTGACTTTGCACATCGATGACGCATTTTCGATCCCTACCGAAAGTCTAGAAACAAGAAGTCTGAGGAGGTGATCTCCGAAATAGCTGCTATTTGAAATGGACACAATGTCAACTGACTCTATTGCCGCTCCGACTTTGTTTTCATGGCCATCTACCGCATTTGGTATGGGCCTTATGACCATTTTGAAAAAAAAAAAATAATAAAATGCCACTAGTTCCCTGTTGAAAAGCTAAAGCAGTCAAGATTCAACAAAAAATTAGTACATGAACAAGTTAACTGGACGGAAATGTGTGAAAAGAAAAAAATATATGCCAGTAGATCGACATGAGGTTTGCACCGAGACCCACAGCCTAGACTTCCCTCATCTCATCTGCAGATAGCGTCAAACCCAATGAGAATATAAGTTGCTGTCTATTAATATGCCTAATTAGTCTACAGAATCCTGAATTGATAAAAAGGTAGGTAGGTAGTAAACCTATTGTGTTGCCATAGTTTCGAAATCTCACTAGGATCAGCCAAGAACGGTGAACCCAGATGCCGCAGCCTGCTTTAACATAGTGCACGGCATTTACACAGTAGATGTACGGCCGCTTCCTCCTCTTCGTAGTCCTTACAGTTTCTGCAACAATTTCGGAAAGGCACGCCAATCTTTTCTACATGCTTACCTATTAGACAATGCCTGGTTAGAGCCCCAATAAATTTAGATATATCCCCTCTTCTAAGAGATCCCATTTAAACCAGGTGTTACTGAAAATTCGACAAGTTCGACTTTGATTCCCACTTTCTGCAGCTTGTTTGTATGCAATCTACATAAGTAGCAGCTTGTAAGTGGCAAATAGGGTTGCCAGACGTACAGCTTTTGGGAGTACACGTACTCCTTTTTATTGCAATGTACTCCCTTATACTCCCAAAAAAAATATATGGAAATGTACTCCTTTATTAGTTTTGTACTTCTTTTCTTCTCCTTTTTCCAGCTATTAATATTTTATCATATACAGGGTGTAAAATAATAACTGCCGCACATTTTTTTTGTTTTTAATAAAATTGACCTTTATAGATTTTGCGAAAATTTTATTAATTCGTTTTTAAATTTTAACCTTCATTTGGGTTTACCAGCGGGTTTGGGAGAAAAGTGCAAGCGGCACGCAAGTCTTCATCGGTTACTTTATTACATATCTTCTGTAAATATAGGCTAATTTCCCCCATTTGGGTCCTTTATACTCCGTCTTTTGTCCAACATAAGGCCTCATACTCAGCAATCGAAAATACTCCAAACCGGTGACTAGGAGGGCAACCAACCCATACAGACGTGAGTGCCGCATGAGCTTATCTCCCAAAGCTGGCAAATGCAAATAAGGATTAAAATTTTAAAACTAATTAATAAAATTAATTTAAAGTATTTACAAAGTTAACAAAAAAATACTCTTTTTCGCAACATCTATAAAGGACCCTTTTATTTTTCAAAAAACCTGTGCGAAAGTTATTATCTTACGC
>NW_016161826.1:0-398 GCF_001687245.7 Rhagoletis zephyria | reverse complement strand
AAAAATATTAAATTAATTATAAGGCTTAAATTAAAAAACTGGCCATATATTCAGAAAGAGTTTGGAATTCTTTTGTAGAATTTAGTTGGGGAAAATTTCCTATAAGGGCGGTCATTGAAGAGGTGGTGAGCGAAGGGGGAGTGGACGTAGCACCCCAGACCACCTAGGCCCCCTATGGGTCCCTAGGGACGCCTTAGAAAAATCGCCAAATATCACAATTGGGTGCCACGCCAACTCCGCCTTTGATCACCATCTCTTTAACGACCGCCCTTATTGGAAAACCAGCCCATTTAGTTATTTATTTTTAACATTTATTGTTGCTTTGAGAAAGATTTCTAAAATATCTTTATTTATTTGTACCTAATTAATGGTAATTTGTAACAATAAATTGCACAAAA
>NW_016161825.1:43795-48141 GCF_001687245.7 Rhagoletis zephyria | reverse complement strand
CAATTCTGTCTACTCAGCCTACACTTTCAAACACAAAAACTTATTGCATTTCATAAGAAATGTAAACAAATTTTTAACAAACAATTTTAATTAAAAATATGATACTAAAACCATTAAATAGTTGAAAAATATCTATGTATGTTTTCTAATAGATTCTTTTAGTTGTCACTTCACGCTTACTAATGATAATTAAGTAGTAGAAATGTGTATGAAAATGACTTAATATAAATTTATTACAAAACAAATCAATGTTATATCAAAACTTAAATGAGTAAAATGTGGCAAAAAACCATAGGCAACGTAAATATGAGAGCACAAGAAACTAAGAAATTAAAAACAAAAACTAATTAAGAATCATTTGAATTATACGTTGATATAATTGAGTATAAATTATTAATTAGCGTTAATGAGTGACAAAAAAATAAGTTTTAAAAGAAATTGAAGTGAAGCATATGGGTGTAAGACCAAAATGTAGGCAAAACCAAAACACCAACTTTGAATATTATAAAAAATTTTGTAAAGTACTTACATATATAGTGAAATTTAATAAAAAACACGAGAAAATTCACAAAAAAAAAGAATGAAAAGCGAAGCGAGAGAATAGAAAAAGAGAAAGCGAAAAGGAAAAGGAAGGAAAGATAAGTGAATGAGAAGGTAATGGAAGTGAATGAAATGGAAAGCAATTGTGAAGAGCAAAGCAAGAGATAGGCAAAAATAAGGATTGGANTTAAAGTACTTACATATATAGTGAAATTTAATAAAAAACACGAGAAAATTCACAAAAAAAAAAGAATGAAAAGCGAAGCGAGAGAATCGAAAAAGAGAAAGCGAAAAGGAAAAGGAAGGAAAGATAAGTGAATGAGAAGGTAATGGAAGTGAATGAAATGAAAAGCAATTGTGAAGAGCAAAGCAAGAGATAGGCAAAAATAAGGATTGGATTAAAGAGAGTTTAGAAACAGCGGCTAATGCTAAGTGAGAGAGCATGCGTGGTTAAGACTAACTGAAATAGATTGTGAGTGAATGGAAAGAAAAGTACTGAAGAGCGAATAATTATGTTGGAAATCAAAAGAAGCGAGAAATGTGAAACACATTTAAAAAATAAAGCAACAAATTAGATAATATATTGAAATTTTTCGACTGAGCGAGCGATATGGGAGTTCACGCAACGAAAGTAAGGCTCAGCAGTAAAGAAAGTGTTCGATGAATATCGTAAAACAGAGAAAGGCTGATTATGCGCGTGAAAGCTTTAAGACAAGAGAATAGCAGTTTGAGCCGAAGTGTGTGAAGAAGAAGTAAGAGAATGGAGCACTGTAATGGATATGGAAGGTTTGAACAATGCTGAGTGGAATGTGTTCAGAATGAGTGGAAAGTAGCTTAGAGGTTGAGAGGCGAAAGAGAATATTATGAGCGNGGAAATAGAGCGAAAGCACTGTAATGGATATGGAAGGTTTGAACAATGCTGAGTGGAATGTGTTCAGAATGAGTGGAAAGTAGCTTAGAGGTTGAGAGGCGAAAGAGAATGTTATGAGCGTTTTTCGATGACTAAGGAAACGTACAAATGGTTTGCAAGTGCAGAAGGATAATCAGCAAAGAGTGTAGAAAAGCTGTAGAATAGCTGAACACACAGGCGGGCAGCTGCAATAAGAAATAATTAAAAAAAAAAAACGAGCACTAATAACTAATGGCAATATTTTTGGAGGTTGAGAAATTTCGTTAAAAACACACACACAGAAGCATTAAAAACAATAACAACAAAATAGTAGCAACAACAACTGCAGAAATTTGTAGAACGAAAATAGTTAAGCCAATAATAACTCAAGGCAAGTGTGGAACTAAGTAAGCAGAAATTGAAATTATTTCATACATGAAATTTGGCAACAACGCCACGCATAATTTTAACTGCAATGTGGCAACACAATGCGCGAACGAAATGCAAAATCGAAGAAAGACACTAAGAGATATGCGAAGCTGCTTGGAAACAACGGACGATAGCACGGCGAGCGCGCACAAACGAGCCAACAAAGAGCACGGTAGCTGAGAGCGAAACAACTGCGTTGAATGCGGAAGGAAAGCGTTAACGGTTCATAGAGAGCGGAAGGCATGCACAGACAGAGAGTAGGAAAGATGAGAGGAAGGCAACACCAGATCGGAGTGATGTGCTTGGGGAAAAGAGGCTTGTAGAAGTGTAGGAAGGCGGTATGGAACGTAAGAAGTGCGTGGTAAAAGTAAAGAGAGGAATGCAAGAGTAGGAATTTCGCAGGAGAGTATGAACTCCAAGGCAAGTGTGAGAGAGAGAGAGAGAAGGAAAATTGAGAGAGTATTGTACATAAGTTCTACAACGAGCGAGCGAAAGCAGTGAGTGAAGTACGGAGTCAAGAGAGAACAAAGTATGTACATCATGAAGTGTGCAAAGAATGATACGTAACCTTTACGCTTCCTACTGCTAGCGCTCAACGACCAACAAATTAAAACGCCAAAGCTGCCGGATGCTCAAGCAGATCGCGCAAATGACAACAGCCACAAACATACATACATATTTATGAAATCATACTCATACTCACCCATATAACCACATTAATACATATATAAAACGTAGCATGTAGAACCTACGCGTAATTGCATTGCGATCTTTTAGGCGTTTAAGGTAATTTTTAATCAAACTCGCTAAACATACATACGTACATATATCATAGATTTACGAAATGCATGTATTTTATGTAATAAATGTTGAAATACGTAGTAAAGCAACAAAGCAAGCGTTTAGCATAATAACCATATAAGTACGGCATACATACGAAGAACAATTAAAAAAAATAACAAAACAAATAACAAAGATACAAGTGCGTAATTTAAAGAGATATTCCAAGCCAATGATTGAGTACACACTAACAACAAGCAGCGACTCATCACAAGCAACAAGAAAAAAATATTTGTTTATATTTACTCGTAGTAGCATGCAATTTGGATTGCTTACGAGAAATGGAGTTTTACATACATAAAATTTAATATTTACATACATCATCATATAATCATTATAATTGTGAGACATTTGATGTGTTACTTCTATTAAATAGCAAATAAAATTATTATACATACACATATATACACAATCACCATACCATAAAAGTATAACCATAAATGTAATCGTATACCATATAACTACATAGTGCTGAAATCCATTAAAAAGAATGTGAATGCGAGTAGCCAAGTAAATTCGATAGATCCTTGTGAAGCGAAAAGTAGTGAAGAAGCGACAGAATAGTCAATGAAACTTGAGCTAAAAAATACGTTGAGAAGTACGATGAAAACTGGCAACACCGCATGAAAATTGCTACAAATATTTCACGCTTGAAATATGACATCAGTCGGAAACTGGTAGCAGAAAATTGTATGTTACTTAAAGCGTTAACTCTGAACTCACACGCCAAAAAAAAGCAATAAAATAAAGTGCGTAACTTGGGTTGAAGAATAGTGCTGAGATCGGTTCGTGCGTTTGCCTACAGATTTCAAAAAGAGAGAGAGCGAGCGAGTGAGGAAACTTGTGGAGAACTTTGATGAATATGGATAGTGCGTGAGAGAGCAAAATATTAGACGAAAAAGGTGGACTACTTAGCTGAATTGAATACGAATTAAAGAGAGAGAAACAAGAAATGATAGATGGGAGATTACATACATATATCAGTGCTAGACTAAATCGCATGAAATGAGAGAAATTTGTTTAAGAACTAACTAAATCATGTATTGGGCAGCTAGCGAAGAAAAGTAGCAAAGAGGCGGAAAGAGAGCGAGCGATGCAGAATGTTGTTAGCACTCAAATTGAGTATAGTAGGAAGAGGCGAAAGTCTAAAGAAAGTTATGGAAAGGATTAGCGAGTCGGAATAAGTCGCAAGGGCAACTACTGTGGCGAGCGACTACGGTTTACTGATAAGAAAAGTTAACTACACTCGAAAGCTACAAGTACATAATCAACAAATGGTTTCAGAGTGGTCCAGAGTATGAAGGAGGAGGATTTAACATTTTTTTTTGTGCATGCATATGAGGCATTTATACAATTAAAAAAAAACACTACAACGAAAAAATTGAGCTTCGAACGAATCAGGATAATCAGCGGCAATGTTTGGAAATACAACACATTAAGCAAAGAGAAAAAAAGACAGCAGCGCTCAGTAGAGTAAGTGAAGCGAAGAATTTTTCAACGGTGCGGACTTACTTGAGCGCGAAGAACAACAACAGCAATTAGTGTCAGCGAAGTTGCAAACCCGACTATGGAGAGAGGGGTTTTTTAGAGCGGGAGCTTTGAGGCTAGCCATTTGGCAAACCAGCGTTATGCCTAGGTAGTGAAAATG
>NW_016161825.1:0-39038 GCF_001687245.7 Rhagoletis zephyria | reverse complement strand
ATATGATACCCATAACACTAAAATCGGTCCACAACTGGCCGAGTTATAGCGATTTTTGAGCCAGGCGGCACCTTGCTGCTGATTTATGGTCGCCTGGTAGAAATGGAGAATTTTGCCGACACAGAACGCGGCGCATCGCAGTCCAGCAGCGACATCTGTTGTCGCATAGCTTTAGGTGGCTTTAAAACTGTTCGAGGTGGCTAACATTTTAGTAACAGTGCTCTATTTGTGTTTTTGAAAAGTCGATGGGTAAGTTGATCAACCACCCCAGCGGGAAAAATCGATACCTTTTAACTAATTTGTTTTTTTCGAACAAAAAATGGAATTTTTGTAAATTAGACTTGATTCTGCGACGGTTTGGATATTCGAAACCAGTTTTGAATTTTTCAAAAATCGTGCCATTAAAAAATTAAAATTATTCAAAAAGTGGTCTGCACGGGCATATTCACTTCTATCATTTCGATAATTTTTATAGGCCGATATTTTTCGTTTTGGTCTTGAAAGACGTCAAATTTCTCGACCGTTTCGAAAATATATAAAACTTGTTGAACAAAATTATAGATCACAGTGATTTTGCCGTAAAGGGCAGCTCTGGAATGGTTTTTCCAAAATGGAAGGTCTGCTTTTAGGCGTATAACCTAGCGAATGTCACGGGAAGCAGCGCTAAGCAATGCCCTTTCATATGATACCCATAACACTAAAATCGGTATACAATTGGCCGAGTTATAGCGATTTTTGTGCCAGGCGGCACCTTGCTGCTGATTTATGGTCGCCTGGTAGAAATTGAGAATTTTGCCGACTCAAAACGCGGCGCATTCGCAGTCTAGCAGCGACATCTGTTGTCGCATAGCTTTGGGTGGCTTTAAAACTGTTCCAGGTGGTTAACATTTTAGTAACAGTGCTCTGTTTATTAACAGTGAAGTGAAATGTTATTAAGCGGTAGTCCATTTCACTGGTTTTATACGAGCTTTCAAAAAGTTTTCAGGTATTTTAAACTTACCTTGAATATAAATGTGCTGTATCCCTCCGCCTTTTACAAATAAAACCATAATTTTTGCTGTCTGACAGTTCATATATGCATGTATTTAATTTTTATTGGCTTCGATATGTATTTTTAATACTACATTGGTTTCTCTTATATTTCTCGACCTGTAATGGTTTTACATTGGTTTTTATACATTTAAAAGCTTTTTTCTGTGTTATACATCAACAACTGTATGTAATTGGGAGTTTAAAGCAGGGATCACACGATTTGTACATTTGTACAGATTTGTACATTTTCACAGTTACAGATTGCTGTTCTTTGGAAAGTTGTTATTGAGCTGAACTCATTATTTCTAGACAACACCACTCTGTGACTGTCAAAATATACAAATTTGTACAAATGTACAAATCGTGTGGTCCCT
Organism: Rhagoletis zephyria; assembly: GCF_001687245.7. Taxonomy (NCBI): domain Eukaryota; kingdom Metazoa; phylum Arthropoda; class Insecta; order Diptera; family Tephritidae; genus Rhagoletis; species Rhagoletis zephyria. The sequence continues at coordinate 37,632 of NW_016161825.1, read as the reverse complement.
GCTTTAAAATAAATGTAAATAGTTTATTTGAATAGTTGGTTTGACCCTCTGGAACAGTTTTTGTGCTTAATATAAAATAAATATATTTTTTCTTGGTATTTGAAATTATTTTTGGTCTCTTATAAATGTTTTTTTTTTGGAAAACTACCAATATTATTTGAAAAAATTTGTACCTTCACTTGAAACGCACTTCCTAATCAATTTTCACTTTAAAGTTTGCGACCATAATAAAAATCATTTCCCGCTCAGTAGTATTTCCAAGCTTTACTTGCTCTTCTCTCGAATTTTCTAACTCCTTACACTCCCAACTCTCGACTCGGCGTTGTGGTGGCCATCTGTCCAGTGTGTGTGCCTGGCGGCGGCGGTGAGACCAGTCCGGGCATTAGGCGATTTAAGAGACTGCGTATGGCAAATGTCACATCATGATTGGCGAAACAAAAGAGAAACGAAACCACAAATCCTTGTAGGCTCACCAAGATCACGGACAGTATTTGATAGAAGCGTTCCAGTGGAGTGCCAGTATCCGGTCGATAAGGAAGGAGGAAGTGTTGCAAACCAAAAAGGGGAATCTGTAAAGGAAGAGATAAAGAAAGAAAGGTTAGTTTTACACTGAACTGAATAAGCTTGAGAGAACGAGTATATACTTGTACATAAAATTAATGTTCATTAACATATCACTCAACGAGAATATCCAGTTTGGCTATGGAAGAAAGTTCAAAATGATCTGAAGGGTCGAATAAGCAGCCACTAAAAAAAAATTAATTTTTAAATAGTCAATATGTAGTCTGAATGTCGCGAACTCACAGCTCGAAAGTAAACTGTATGCAATCACAAAAGTTTTTGTCACTTGAGTGATTTGTTTAGTCACTTTGTTTGAGTGATTTCTTTGCAGCGCTTCTGAATGCATGTGTCAGTTGTTTTTCTGACAACTTTTCTATTGGTTGGATTATTTTCGAATGTCTTTGTGTATGCAATATTTGTCTGTGTACCTACATACGTACATATGCATGTATGTATGTATGTTTCTTCAATTCATTTCTTCATTCAACTTACCAATATTATTGTGGCTCGTACTGCTTTTCTTATGGCCAATGGTGCTGGTTGCGCTGATTGTGGATGCAATTTGCGTACAATAACGCGCAAGACGTTGATGAGAAAGACTGCAAAAAATTTATGGTAAGATTTCTTTTATCGCATAATAACAAAGTGGTGATGAAAAATAAATAAAATTATAGTTAAAAAACTAAAAACACGCTTTTATTACAACAAGAACTAAAAAGTATAAAATAATTAGATTAGAAGATTAGGAAGTTCCCTAACTTGATCTAATTTAACTTTTTTAAATTAGCTAAAAATAGGATTAAAGTGATTGGCTCGTAGTCATAGTCAAAATAAAGTCCACTGTAAAGTTCGTTGCAGCATATTGACATAATTTTTATAGCGATATCTGTCAAGTGTGTAGCTCATCGGGAAGTATGTTAAATATTGACTGCAAAGTTCAGGACATACAAAGTACATACATACATGCATACATACAAGTGAAGTTAAATAAAAGCTTGTAATAAAAAAGGCAATTTTTTTTTTCTTACCAAAACTGGCCAGGAGCGAAGCACAAATGGGTACAGATAAAATCCACAACAGCAGACTATCATCCATCCAGCAGCTGAAAATGAACAGAGAGTAAGCGGAGATTCCTACGATTATTATGTAAAAATAAAGGCCTAACGTTTTAATAAAATTAAAAATCAAAAAAGCCCAAACAAATAACAAAATCTGCAAAAGGGCCGAAAATCCGGAAAAAATTCTGAAAAGTCTTAAAATATTCTAATAGAGTACGGAAAATTTCAATGAATATTAAAGAGTCTAGAAAATCTCTTAATGTCTCTAAAACAACAAAGAATCCGGGAAAATTTTAAAATACCTAAAAAATTATCCCGTAAAAGCTCGTAAAGTGCCGAAAAGCTTCGATAAACCCCGATAACCAAAACAAAAAATATCCGATAGGTGTCAATAGATCTCGACAAAGGGGGAAAAAATCCCGAAAATATCGATGAAACTATATGGGACCGCTAAACAACAAAAAAAAAAAAAATCCCAAAATTCCCGAAAAGTGGTGAAAAGGACCAGAATATACCTAAAATTTTATGAATAGTTTCAAAAAGCGACCGGAATTTGTGAAAAAATCGGAAAAAATTATGCACACATCTCGAAAAACCTCAAAATTAATAAAAATAAATTCGGGTAACACTCAAAAAGAAAAAAATATATAGAGGAGTGCCGAAGGTTCTTAAAAAGTCCCGAATAATTGCCACAAACCCGAAAGGCTCCGAGAACAAAATAAAAAAAAAAACGAAAAACTCCTGAAAATTGCATGATTTAGGTTGCCAATTGTTCCGTCGATAAATGTTTTGCACATATTATTAAAAGGTATGTATTGATAAAATAAAAACTTACTGTACATTGTCGTCTGGATGAAAGAATCGTGCTACACCATAAGCCAACAAGAAAAGTATCGGTGACATCCAGGCAAACAGTTTAAACCAGCGCATCACTATAGTGTCCTTCACGAAGACCTGGAAGAGGGGGAGAGAGAGAGAAGGAAAGTGTCCAAAAAATATATAAAAAAAACAGCTGATATTTATGTCGATAACGTTAAAAAACGATAACAGCAAATATAATGAATAATCGTACAGAAAAAACTAAAAGTACAGAGTTACTTACTGAAAAAAGTAACCAATAAAATTTGATAAATATATCGATAAAAGTAATCGAATCGATAACAAGTAACTTCAATAACAATGTAAATAATAAAAATTGCCAATAAAAACTCGATAATATTATTGAAAAAAAACATATTGCCAGTAACAATAGCCACGAAATATGCTAAAAGTGATAATTAAAAGTAAGAAAAATATGGAATATGATATCGATAAAAAATATTTTATCGATAGAGATAGCAAATCTTTATAAAAATATGCTCAAAATGAAGATAACGAATAAACATTGAACAAGGATGCCAATAAAAATAATCACACCGATAATGATAAATCATGGTAATAATAATAAAAAGTTAACGAATAAGGTATCTACAGTCGGGAGCGATAACAATAATAATACCAATAACGATTAACTATAAAAATGTAGATAAAAATAAATATGACGCACAAAATATCGATAATGATATCGACGAAAAAAATCATACCGGACATTAATAAGGATTAAAATATTATTAGAGTAAAAAATAGTACTCGAAACTAAATATAATAATAGAAATAACGTATGAAAGATCGAAATATCGGTAATGATATTGATAAAAATGATGATGTTAGGTATGAATAACGATAAATCAAAATTAACACAAACAATGATAAAGATATAAACAATATGTCGATAACGATATCAATATCAAAATCAACGATTACTTAATAACAATTTAGATTTTAAATATTTATAACGAGTACATAGATGATCGATAAATCGATTAAATCGAATGTTGAGTATTTGGTGTTTGGTATTTTCCTACCATTTTCTATACAAAAATTTCAAATTTCAGAATTTTAAGAATACGTCTGCATAAACAGTTTTGAAGATGTTTATTGAAAATCTTTTCATGAATTAAAAAATAAAAATAAAATTGTTTCACTAAATAAAAACCTCAGTCTGCTGATATGTACTAATCCGAAAATTTACACTGAAGAGCATTGTGGAAAGTAAGCTTCCAGTTCGATTACTTCCTCTGGCCGCCATTGTGCCTAGGGATGTCTGTGGCAAAAATACATCGATGTTTTTCTTTGATTCGATGGATCGAAATGTACACGACATTTTTCGTTGCATCGAAGGGCATACATCGAAATTTAAAATAAATTACTGCAACTGAGCGAATTATGTTTCTAACGGAACTTTTTGGAGCCATTTCAATTTTGTGGTCAACGTCACATCTCTTTTTTGTACAATTGAAAAACTGGCATGACGGTTCAATATACAAGAGATGTCAGTTTTTAAAAAAAACATCGAAGCATCGATACATCGACTATTTATACATCGAGTGGAAAATTTTCGATGCATCGAATCAAAACAACGATATTTTCGATGCATCGAAGTTTTTCCAACAACCCGAAAAAAATCTAAAACATTTGTTTTTTGCACCTGGGTGCGTTCCTTGCATATATTTTTTACAACTTTCATTTCTATAATGTAACACACCAACTTGCCATTCTCATGAATGATAAAAAGACAAATATTTTTTTCGCCTATTAAGCGCCTGTTTGGCTTGCATTTAAATATGTGGTTAAAATCGTGTGTAGTTCACTGAATTTTACTTTTAATTTTTCACATTTGCTGTTCTATTTTTATACACTTTTGCAACTTTGGCAACGCGGCACTCAATGCTAATCAAACTTTTCTACTTTGAACGTTGCATACATACAGGCGTATGCCAAGCAACTACATACGTACCTTTTCCCTCAAGTAGTCATGCACAGCAATGAGTGGTAACCCTGCAGGGAAAGCTACCAGTTGTGAACCAGAATGCTACTAGTTTGCGTTTCAGCCCAACTAGTTCACGTTGTATCCTTTTTCAATGTTAGCGACTGGTATTTTTAACATGGCGGTGTGATAGGAATTGCCAATTGTCCGCTCCTGCATCAGCACACTACCAGTAGAAATACTAGTCGCATCATTCTAGTTAACGAGATAGACTGCCTCTTCATCCCCCGTGAAAAGCATAAGCATGTCATTTTGCTCGGGGCGCTGCAACAGTGGCAATGGTCGACAGAGTAAAGCTTTGGCATGCCAAATCAAGAGATCTGAGTTCGAATCTCATGGTGAGAATCTTTTTTAATTTTATTTTGTTTTTTTTTTTCATTTATATCTCTTGTGTAATTTTTAAATTTATTGTTTTAAAAAGAAAAAAATTATTTATTTTCATTTTTACGGTATTTAAGTATTTAGGTTTTTTCCAAATCAAACTAAATTTATGTTCAACTTTTATTTTATATTTAAATTGAAATAATTATTTAAATTAATTTACACTTACTTTACTCTAACAACCTACACGCGCACTCGAACCAGAGATCTCTGAACCAGAATCGGTAGTCTTCACTCGACGCCACAGCCGACATTTGCGATGAAAGCAATTAACCGCATTTTAGTTTTGTTGTGCCTATTAAAAGACAGACGTCGCTAATCGCATAAGTTCTTCGAAATCGCCGAAATGGTAGGCCGTCGCTTTGGCACATACTAGTTAATGACCTAGTATTTATACTGGCTGGTTTGGCATTTCACTGCGGAGAACTGGTACAATTATAGTCCATGACAATCTGGTTTGACTTCTCAATTAAATACCAGTTTTCTAACTAGAATTTCTACCAACTGGTTTACTTTTTTCTATGAGGAACTGGTATAATTATGGTTCATAATGAACTGGTATGACTTTTATCATTAAATAATAGTTCATGAACTGGAATTTGTGCATACTGGTTCAGCTTTTCACTACAGGGAATGTACATACATACCCTGCAGAAAAAAAATTATCAATTGTTTCAAATAACCAACTTCTAGTTAGCTTTTTTAACTAACTTTTAATTGGCTATTACATAATAACTTAAAGTGAGTTGTAAAGACATGCAGTAGTCATGCAGACGTTGTCGGGAGTAAGTATGTTTTTTTTACAAGTTTCTATTTAGATATCCTCATACAAAGATTGCTTTCAATACACTTTTTTCTGTACTGCGCAGATTCTTTTTCGAATTCAGGACAAATAAAATAAAGGTCGACATTTTATATTAGCATTTTGATGTTATGTCTGATCGAATTCAAATATCGATCAAAAATGCCCTATATCAGCACATTTTTAATACATTTTGAAGTAAGATAGGGCGTTTTTGAACAGAATTTGAGATAGGGTGTTTTTCAATAAAATTCTGAAATAGGGCGTTCTTGAAATGTTTTTTGAGATAGGGCGTTTTCGAACTGGCTGCCGAGATAGGTCGATCTTCCACTCAGCAGTCGATATGTAATGTTAAAAAAGTAGATATAAAAAAATTAAAAAATTAAATTTTTTTTTATTGATAGTTTATGTACAAAAGTAGTTAGCTACAAGTTAGTTGACATCTAATGCAAAGGAAACCAGTTCTCACTATTTTGCTGCCAAAGCTCTTCAAAAGTAGTTAGTTACGGTCTAAGGAAATAATTAATAAAAAGTTATAACTAATGGACTGCTGGGTAGTTATAAGTTAGCTATAACCGTTTCCTGCAGGGTATGCATGTGCATGTATGCATGGAAAATCGCTCACGTACTTCTTTGCGCATAGAGTTTTAGCATGTGTGCTTGTGCATGTTTTATACATATGTAAGCGTTTGCCCGTGTTTTTTTTATGTGTGCACTTCCGGCTTGCATAACACGAGCAATCAACTTTTAATAATCTTTATGAATCAAAAATCCAAAGCCGACGCTTACGGGAGTGGGGGTTCGGAGCGCTGAATTGAGATGGCAAATTTACCTTTAGTAAAGCTATGTGTGTATGTTGTTAATAGCACTGGTTTAGAGCAAAAATGTTCAACGGATGCAACTATCGAATTCCTATATAGAATTTTTCGCTGATTCTGAAAATATAGTTAATTTTTTATTTTATATATAAGTTTTCGAGATATTTTCAATTTACCGGTATTCAGCATAAAACAAAAAGTGGTTTCACTTACCCACGTACATGTATGTATCTTACGAACCAATTTAACAAGCCTAATATGAAATACGTTTAACGAAAGCTAACGAAATTCTCCATGAACCGTATGTACATCACTTTTCGATAGGTCTGACAGTCTGACAAATTAATTAATCATCCAGAGTTTGTGTTTTTTTTGGGATAAAAAATGGAAAAAAAATAAACTTTAACAATAGAAAACTTTAGAAATAACAGATTCTGCGTATTTTTTCGCATTTATGTTAAAGCCTGTTCTGTATCAAAAAAATCAAGTTACTAATGAAGAAAATCGATGAATAAATAAAGAAGTAATGGGCAGTCAAATGAAAATGCGGCAACATTCTTTATTTATCCATCGATTTGCTTCATTTCCCGTCAAAGTTTCATTTATTTCCTTTTTTCACCAAAAAATAAAAAACGGTAATGGTTAATAAATTTCTCAGAAACTATCAGTTCTATAGGAAAGTAATGCACATCCGGTTAAAAATATCTCGAAAACTTATGCGTAGAATAAAAAAATAACGCGATTTTCGAAACCAGCGAGCAATTCTGCATGGGGTATAGATAGGGCCATCCGTGGAACAGAAAAAAACACAAATTTGTGATCCAATTTGTGATGCTATGTATACCCCTACAAAAATCGCGTCCATTGTAAATACTTAGTACTCCCTAAGGTTCAAGGAGTGCCACAAAACTGCATACCACAATTTCTTCTAAAGACATTTTTATAATTTTTGTACAAAGTTTGAAATCTTAATTTACATATATGGTGTTTGTTGTATAACCAGCTAGAATTTTATAAAAAAATAATAAATATTAAATAAACAAAAGAGAAATAGTCTAAAATTGGTCAAAATATCGTACTCCTATTATTTTGTGGACAACTGTATGTACATGTATAAGTATGTAATTTAGAATTGTTGAACTCACCACTACCAGCACTAAATGTAAGTGCAGCCCCTCACAAAACATCCAGAAATAATTGACCAGCATGAAATAGTGTACGACGAAGTGTAGCAAAATGCACCAGGGCTGTGTTGGGGCAGGGAAGGAAAATGCGAGAATTTCAGAAAATCAATAAATATACGCACATGAAATTAGAATATCTAGTAAATACAATATTAATAATAATTATTAGCTCTACATAAACGCACTACTACAACCACACAGAACGCACATACATACACACATTGAACTATTACTAGATAAACTTTGATAAGCTTATGTTTTGTATCAGTTGCTTGCCACATCATTGCACCACAACACAAACACACACTCACTTGCAAATGAACTTAATCTAGTTTATGCTCCCTTTACCCCAATTGTTACTCACCGGATTATTGCCTATTAAATCCGGTTGCTCGACCACTAATTTGTACCAAAGTATCCAAGCGATGCAAGTGAATGCCAATGAGGCGAATAAATGTACGTGTATGCGTATGCGTGTGCAGCGTAAGGATCTATGCGTTTATGCATATTAAATGAGGAGTAAATAGCCGAGACCGAGAAAGAAAATATGTACATGTATGGCTGTGTTAGAACTTTTTACACGCCGGCAGTGAATAAATTGCATAAATGACGTGCTGATATTTGTTTAAGAGTTTCCTGCACCTGCTGAATACTTACTTGAAGCCAAGGAATATGATAAGTGAGAGCACCAAGGCGGTTAAGGAGACAGCATATCCTTTCACGTATAACTCATTTACAAAGCTGCGAAACTGTTGATGAGAAATAAAAAGAAATGTGGAAGGATGATAGAAATGCGTGTATAACAACATCATTTTGAGAAAAATCCAAGTTCTGAATTAAGTTGTATTTAAAATTTTAAAGTCTTGGTAAAAAGCGCAAGTTTTGCTGCCTGCTAATTATTTCATTCACCTACTGAGTTTAAATGTGCAATTCTCAACTGATGTATGAAGAAATTTTTTTATGAGAATAAGTTGATGATATACTCAAATCAGGCCCACATAAAGAATTCTCCTTCCTAAAGGCAAGTATCCTCTAATTGAGAATTCATACATATGTAAATAGCTGAAAGTGTAAATTAATATTCTCCTTTCTAGCCTCGGAATCTCAACCTCCGTAAACTACTTATCGCTTAACATAACTTACCTCTAAGTCATCATAGTCAATGCAATTTGTGTAGTTGGACCACTCGCGTCCACTGACAGGATGATGATACCAGGTGCCGTTCTCCAAACAGCTGAAATAGAAAAAAAAATGTTGAAAGAGATATAGTATAAAGCAAATTTAGATAGAAAGAGACCGACGAAAGAACAAGTATAAAGTGCAATGAGCAAGAAGAAGAAATAGTGTAAGAATATTGATTGAAAAAAAAACGATAAAATTTGAAACTTCTTTTTGTAATTTTGCAGCATTTTGCACTGATACTTAAAATTGTCCTTTTGATGTAGCAATACATCTACAGAGATTGTCTAAGCATTTCTTCATCAAATAGAAAATTTCGAAAAAATTGTCACTTACTCTATTTTTCCAGTTTATAATACTATATATATATTTCTTAATTTTTCACAAATTTATATTTATTTTATTTTATTTCTCATAAATATTCATAGAATTTCCAAATCCTTTTTGTGTTTGTTCTTAATATTTTATGAGTTTGTGATTCTCAACCAAGAACGTGTTTTTTCTTTCCTTGATTTCCAAGTTCATGTGTATGTACATATGTACATTAGGGTGCGCCTTATTTTTTCAGGCAAAACTCCCCCTAGATAGGCTCATTCTCCAAATCGGATAACAGAAAGACGTTATGTATTTTCACATTTTCCAGGCAAATTCGAGGACGCTTGGCAAATACAATTTTCCAGTTTTGAAAGAAGTTTTGTAAGATTTTTCCCGATTTCGATATTACAAAAGTTCTTATTGTGATTTTTACGCTTTTGAAATTTTTTTATAATATGGGTATTCATGGAAACTCGTAAATGCCTTGTAATCGCGTAAACCTCGTAAATAAACCGATTTTCCATACAAAATTAAGTAAGTTTACGTGTTTTCTGAATTGCCCTAATATAAGGGATTCCATATTTTTTTTTTAATATAAATTTGAATTTTTTGGTGTTTTCTAAGAGTAAATGAATTTTTAAAATTTTCAGCAATATATTTTTCAAAAAATTTTTTAGTTTTAGTTTGCTTTTGAACTGTTTCATCAAAAAATCGGTAATTTAAAAAAATATATTTCCCAATTTTATATAAAAAATATTTATTCACAAATTGTTTTTTTGCGAACTGTTTAAACTTTTAATGATTTTTAACAAAAAGTAGACTTCTTCTTTAAATCTTTGATATTTTAGAAACTTCTGCTTATTTTTAAAGCTGGCTCTGAAAACTTTTTTTTCGAATACTTAAAAAAATCTGTCTTTCGATTATAATCTTTTTTATTTTTACGTAAGCAGAGCTAAAATTTTTATAATAAGCTCCCACTATTGTATTAAAAAAAGGAAAATATAGTGCTTATCATAACCACTCGACACTGCTTCTTTGTTATGACTTTTATTTCAATTATTATTTTTGACTTATAATTCTATAACAAACATCTTATAAAATATAGTTTCAAAGTTTGTGCAACAATTAAATGAAATACTTAGAATTAACAAATTTTCATCAAAATTTCACATTTTTAATTCAGAATTTCTGGACAATTTTTTGGTATGAAATTTTATAGCCCATTTAAGCGCAAGTTTAACGTGGCTACAAAATACCGCAGATTTTTGCGGTTTTTTATTTTTTTTTGTTAAAGGTATGAAGTACCTATGTTCTACGAACAAAAATCAAAAAGTGAATGGTATCTTGTAGTAACTTTAAATTTCCCCTTTATTAGATTACTAGAATTGAGTGGAGTACAAAACTGCATACCAAAAATTTTCTGGAAATTCTGAATAAAAAGTATTAAATTTTTATGAAAACTTCTTGATTTTGTTTTAGTTTTCTACAAAGTTCGAAACTTGGATTTAAATGGTTTTTGTTATATAATGAATTATATTTTTAAAAGAAAATAATAAAAACTAAATAATAAATAGTCAAAACTTGTGAATATGTGGGTGTCGTATAGCTATGATAAGCACTATATATACAATCGAAATACTATGTAAATCAGAAACATGCAAATAATTGGCAAAACGAACAAGGAGAGGAATTAAAAATAAATTGGAAAATAATTGCTTGATGCGAATCTTAAACTTTACATCCAGGAAAAGCAAAACAAATAACTGAAAGTGGAAGAATAAAAAAAAAACATTTAGCTTAGTCGCCCAACGGCGATGCAAAAAAATCAAGAAATACAAGGAGAAACCACTACTACGAAGCAAATATTTGCCTGCAACAAATGCACTTCCCACTACCACCAGCTAGTTACGTTATATACTTAACCAATAAGTGGCAACTGTTGATTTTGCAAACATTCGAATATTGAAATATTGAAATTCACTCACGTTTTATGCGCCAGAAATTTGCGGTTGAAGCCCTCCACAAATTCCGGACAATATTGACTGAGCACAGTGCCGGCGGGCGTGCGTGGCCAGCAGAGATAGCCATCGAAGCGTAGAGGACAGAAGCGTAGCTGACCGCTGGAAGTGAAGGAAGTGGCTGCAGTGGAGTATGTTGTAGAAGCAGAGATGTCGGTAGCATACAAGGAAGTTGCAGAGGCTGGTGTTGTTGCAGCGACTAGAGAGAAATTGCTGCTATACGTGTCGGTTGCATTGCTAGTAGTCTGGGTGTTCCTTTTCTTGCTAGCCGCTGCGGATGTTGGTTTTAAGCTGTGCTTAGATATGTAAGCGAATAGTTCATTTTGTTCTACCTTCGCTTCGTCCACATTTGTCAAGTCAATAGTGCCTTCACTGAGTACAGCATCCTCGAGATAACGTGGCACGCCGATATAGTTGGCTGTTGGTGGGAAGAGAAAGAAAAGGAAGAGGTTAAAAGGAAAATGGACATGAGTGTCGGTGTAAAGAGAAAACTTGAGAAAATTAAAGCTTATGATTGATTTGTATAATTTTTTGGACCATAAAGGAAGGACCATTTTGGTGTCACCGAGGGGAAAATTCAGCCTCCGAGAGGAAACAGCCGATATCGCACTGAGGATGACCGACTTCGTACGAGCCCGAAGCAAAGTAGTCTGTAATACTGTTCCGACAAGGAATGTCACGCCGCTCACAGATTGTAATAGATGCCGCCTAAAAAGGGCACGCTGCGCGATTAGGTTTAATGCGAGCTATCTGGGGTCGATAAAGTAAGCATAAAAGGAAAGCGTAGAGTATTTGCTGCAAAAAAAGCGAAAAGTAAAAAATGCGAGAGTGCGTAAAGCTTGAAACGCTGGCTTAAATCCACTTTAACTATTCAGTCGCAGGATTCGTCTGTGAAACCTATTTAAGTAAGGCAAAAGCTAAAGCTACTGCAAATAACTCTACCGGGACGATAATGTCGAGAGAAGAGACTTTTGAAGCCCAGTTGTTGTAAGTATAGCTAGCAAAGTAAAATTATTTTTTTTTTAAGTTGTCGTATACATTCACAGCTAGGCTTATTTGAAGGAACGATCCTTTGGCCTTTTTTTATTTATTTTACGTAAATTTCTGTTGCGAGATATAAGGATTCATAGGAGACTGATAAAATTCCCAATTCAGATATGTTTAGCAAATAAATAAACACCTTTTCAAAAAGAGTATATTAAAATTTCAGTGGCAGATTTGGGCACTGATTTTTTTTTCAGTAATTTATACTTTTCTAAGTAACCTTCAATAGGTTTAAAGGCAGGATCCCATAGCGGGTTATTACTGTTTCATTTAACAACCCAAATTTTGTTAAAAAAAAAACAATTTTTTTTGTATATATTTCTACTTCAACAAAACTTTCTGTTACAGTGTTGATATTCGCATTCAGACGTAGTTTCCATTTCATTTGTTGGATTTCTTTTACTCAATGTCTTTTACACGTTTAGAACTTTTTCCTTTGAATCTACCATAATATTGTGCTTGGGCGAAGAGCACATTTCGACTGAAAATAAAGAGGGGACTTGGAGTACAGGCCATTACTGTGAACGATTTTCGCTTCTTAGAGGATCCCTTTAGCCAACTTAGGGGTGAAAAAGCCCTATCTAGAAACTTCTTTTTCCAACTTTGGCTACATTTTTGGATTTCGGCCGCACTGTGAATCGCCCAGAAAACTTATGGCGTTTTATTTCATACCAAAATTGTTGCCTTATAACTACTTTGTCCTTAGTATTTGTGCATAGAGGGCACTGAGAAGGCAACATTTTTCGGTAGAAAAAAAAAACGCCATTAATAAGGAGAGTTTCCGGTACAGCTCGAAAATGAACATATCTTCAACACTATTTAAGTTAAGACATTGTTATTAATTTTTTCAGACCTAATAAAATCTAAATGTGCAGCGAGGTGCAAAAACTAGCATTCGAAGTGCACCCACTTTCTTCATACACTGTAGCTTGTAAGAAAAAATTTGTTTGGACACGCACTTGCAATAACAGCAAAATGAGACTTTCTTCTCTAACAAAAAAAGTTGCCGAACAAACATTGTTCGTGAATAGACAGGCTGCCAAAATCCATAATAAAATCAAAATGTTTTAACTTTGGTCCAAAAAATTTCCATGCCCATTTCTTGGAGATTCTTTTATCGAAAAAATTCGCTAAATAAATTTTCTGAAGGAAAAAACATTCTGCCCAAATCGACAATGAAATCTTCGTTTTGTAAGCTGCCATGCTCATTTCTATGGGTTTACTGCCGTAAGCAAAATATTCCCAAACAAAAATTTTTAATGGACAGGTTTTCTACCGGAATCCACAATAAAATTTACATTATTGCAAAAAACTCCAAAAATGCGGCTTTGACACCACAATATCGATTTCCTTAGCAATTAATATTATATTAAATTATATCGATTAATCCTATTATCTTTAAGCGCTTCCACTTACCATCATCGTCCGTATCATTTGCCGCCAAACCGCTTTCATTCTGATAGCGAATAATGCAATTGAGATAGAGGTGGGAAAGAAATTCGCGCAAATATTGATTATCGCTCTGAAATGGCTCGAAGAGGAAGGCCATTTCTGACGGTTGTAGTAACAGTTGTTGCTGTTGTTATTGTTGTTGGCGGGAGCAGGATTCGAGTTGTTTTTGTTGTCAACTTATATGAGCTTATTTATTTTAAAGCGCTGTGCCAAGCGAATGACCGCATTCATCTCTTCTGGCTAATCGTTGCCCTTTGTTGTTCTAGTTGTTGTGGTTGTTGTGGATATTTTCTGCTTCATTTGTAATCCATTTTACTCGTTAGGAGATCTGTTTAAGCCCATCTGTTGAAAAAATAAGAGATGAATTGTTAGCAAATACTTTGTAAACTTAATCGCCAATGAAAACTGATTTACTTCAGCAAAGGTTAAAATAATTTTTATACATAGTGCGCTTATAGGCGCCTTAGCATACTTAATTGGCATTTTAGTCGCAGGTGCGCGCGAGCGATAATCTGCTGTGTGCTATTTCACACCTTTGCTCGCCAGCCAGCAAAAGAGTCGTAAATTGTTGGGCACTGCAGGCGAAGTTCCGTTTTCTTCCTCTGCTCTACCCTTGGCAGCTCACCTTATCACATTACCTAAAACGAATCAAATTTCGCTGTGAAAATGAAAAGTTCACTGGCAAAGAAATTATGAAGGTGTGTGTGCTTGTGACTTTTAGTTGTCAGCAAGCGGAAATGTGCGCGCGCCAGTTGTAGGCAGGCCAGACAGCCAATCGGATACTGTTACACTTGTATGCGGCGCTATGTTCATATCCAGCCGTATCGCTTACATTGGGCGACCGGAAATGTGCTGAACTGTGCCGCTACCAAGTGCTGTCAATTTACGATATTTTTGTCCTGTGACACTTCTTTTTTTTTGCCAATTTTCTCTTTTTAATGAAAAATGGCAGCTTGAGTTTCGTTTTCATGAATTTTTCTTTCGATTGCCGGAAAAGCATCGAACCTGTACATACATACATACAAACATTAGCTACTAGAGTTTCTTTGTTGCATACCGAGTATTTATTTTTTCGTATTTTCAGCGGAGCGCATTTAGGTGGTGGAGTGAATAAAGGCTTGGCGTGAACCTTTTATAAATGGCGATATCTTTGACCGGAAATATTTAATCTTTTAGGGTTAGGAAGAACAATTAAAAAGAGAAATTTTATAGCATTCGCTTTTTCTTTTTCTACTTTGTGTTAAAATTTAGTTTTTTTGAACGTTTTTGTGTTTTTGTATTTGTCTCTTAATCGTTTTTCATCATTTTAAAATACAGAATATCATAAACAAATTTTAAACAATAAAAATTAAAATATTTGGTTAACTTGCATATTTATGAGCCTTAAAATTTCCTGTTTTAAAATTTTCTTAAAAAATACAAATATGTACAACAAAAAAAGTAGAAATTTTAGAAATTCTCATTCGTAATAACCAATTTTTTAAATTTGTTTTTTTCAATTAAATTTTTTTTCTAGTTTTAACTTTAAGTAATTTAACGGTGAAAATAGTACTTTTATTTAAAAAACTGTATTTTTCGTGCCCTTATCGTTCTTTAGAAATTTGTAGATTCTCAACGGTTTTCTAATAAAAATCTAGATTTCTTAAATTAGCAATAATGATTTCTTATCAGAGAATTTGAGAATTTGCTGCAATTCTCATCTTAATCTTCACATGTTTTTTTATCTGAAAAATCAGCTTATTTATGTAAAATTTAATGTTTTATAAAATTTTTTGTATATAAATTTTAATCGATTTCTAAACTGTGAAATACTTGAAATCGAAATTTTTGTAATTGAAATTAAGTAATAGTTGTCTAATTTTTTTTGTTAAAAATTTGCAACCTTAACCGTTTTCTCTTTTTCTGATTGCATTTTTAAATTTTATTATTGCTTATTTCTAATACTTGATTTATGTATATCACTTTTCAATTTAAAATATATCTATACGAAAATTTTCAAAATTTAAATTCATTATTTTAATTCTTTATATTTACCGCTCCATTCCAGCAAAGTCACAAAACTCAGCACATCGCTATTGTGAATTTACTGCGACTGAAAATATGTCACACAAATTAGATTTTAAGCGGCATATTTGTTTTAGCGCAATATTTTGAGGCGCAATAAAAATCACAATAGCGATGTGCTGAGTTTTGCGACTTAGATGGAATAGGGGATTGATTTAGGTTATTTAACTTTTTGAAAACTTTAAATTCCAAATTAAAAATTTTCTTATCTGCAGTCTTTTTATCTTATTGTGGTATTCCGTCAAGCCAGTAAAAACTCGAAGCTCCAAATGCTCCTACTGAGAACCCCAAATTTGCAGGGAAGTTATTTACAGAAAACTTATAAATGACCAGCTTTCGCTTTTCGCAAATATTGTCTTTAGCCTAAAAATGTGCAACAAAATTTTTAAATAAGTTAGCAAAAATTGTATGAAAATAAATAAGGGAGAAAGAAAGCCTTAAAGTTGAAGTCTATGCTGTTCTTTTTGAAAAAAGTATTCAGCTGAGCTGACGAAAATAATCCTTAGCCTACAAATATGCAACGAAATTTGAAAGCGTGCGGAAATGACGTGAGGGTAAATGTACGCTGGCGCGCTTCTGCAGTTAATTAAGTATGTATTCAAGTAGACAAAAATTAGCATACGCCAAAAATTATGCAACGAAAAATTTTAAACCGAACAAAAAATTCACATAAATAAATTTACGCAGCCTAAAGTTTACAGTTTTTTAAGCAAAATATGTATGGCTGATGAGAGAAGGCAAGCAAAAGTCTAAAGCTATGCGCACAAATTCTTCAAAGTAAAAAAAAATACCTGACAACAAAGCAGCTGAAAGCTTATAGATCGAGTTAAGATTGCATTTTTTCTGAAGCAAATTCCTTTAAGCTCATATAGACCCAAAAGTATGCTAAACAAATTTTAAAACTGAGCAAAAAAAAACGTGCAGAAAATGAAAGTAGTGGGAAGCTTATGGTTAGAATTTAGGTTATTTTCTTTGAACAAGCAAGCATAAGCCCAAAAGTATGACACAAGATTTTAGAAAGCAGACAAAAATTTGGTTGATAGTAAATGCAAGCAGCAGAATGCCTACAAGAGATTACAGTTTCTTTTTTGTGCACAAAATTCATCTAAGCTTATAAAATATAATGAGAAGCCTAAAAATATGCCACAACATATTTGAAACGTGCTACTATAGTACCTAACCATGAACGTGTGGACACACACATCTAAGACATAAGCTAACCCCGCAATTGTGTGCACTTGACAAATAATCAACCATGACTATTTGCCAAAAATTTGCGCCTAAAATTATGCCGCTAATACTTGCGTCTGTATTTGACTAAATTTGTTGTGCATTTTTAAGGCGAATAAAATAAAATTTCTGCAGCATAGTTTTAGTTGTAGTTCTTTTGACAAATAGTCAATTATTCAAGTGAAAAGAATTCGGGATTAAAGGTACTATTTTAATATTCATTTCGCCTAAAAGTATGCCACATTGTGTCAGAGAAATTTAAAAGCCAGGCTGCGAACTATGTATAAAGAAAAATCATGCAATTAAACTTAAAAGCAAAACAAATTAAATCATTCCCATACGTGGCTGCTCACAGTTATGGCAAAGCAGGTCAGCAGCCACAGAGGGAAAAGGAAAAAGTGAAGCAGACGTTAGTAAAGAGCGTAAGACAAAAAGCAATCATTACATTTATAGCAATTAAATTGCTTCTAATTGTATTAAATCCTGTACAAGCAAAAGACAATTTAGATTCGAATAGAGTAAAGCAAAATAAATGTGAAGCAAGGCGTATAGAACACACTTGTTATGCTAAGTTAAGTGACAAATTAAGCATAATAATTAATTATCGCATACGATGAGAATTAATGAAGCACTGATGGCTGGAAATACAGAGTTAGAAAGCAAATCTTTTGCTAGTAAATCTGAAAAAAAGAGCACATAAAATTAGCGTACAAAGCGCTTTGTTGTCGCACCAGAGCTTAAAGTTGGCAGTAACGCCGCTGAGGCTCGCCAACACCTGTGCAAGAGCAACCACAACATGCAAAAGCGAGTGGCTTAATTGCCTACTGTTAGGCTGTGAGACGGAACTGAATGCATGTCTCAGCCATACATACATATAGGCACACGGACACACAGGGCTATGTGGAGAAGAGTGCACTTAGTTCTTTGCTTTATGTGCCAGAGCGTATACGTAATATGCAGATGGAGTAGCTATGCAGTGCAGAAAACATTCAAAGAAAAAAAATATCGCACACAATAGATTGTAATAAACTTAACAAGCCATAGCAGCAACAATCACAAAAAGAAATTGACAGACAGCACACTAATAGCAGCAGAGGAAAGAAAAATGAAAGCATTCCACTAGCTAAGCTGCTGTTCAGCTATAAAATATGTCTACATGTGTGTGCGCTATGACGTTGACAAGGCAGTAGTCAGTCGGCTCTCATTGCCTTTTTTACATGTTGCTCATACGTCATGGCATACCACTAAACTCTACGTGTATGTAACTATGTATTTGCTTTGCGGGCTGTGCGGACCTTTGCTAATGGTCGGCAGATGATTGTTGTCGGCACGGGAAGTCGCTGGGAGAAAAGCGTGTAATTAAATTTAATGTCACAAGTGAGTGCTGTCGCCAGAAAGCAGGCTGGTGAGAAGCAGCGAAACAGCTGTGGGTAGCGCGGTATGCTGAGTGCTAGTATTTGTTTTGTAAATACAGGCAGAGGTGTTGCTTTCATTTACATATTCGCTGGACTGGAAGCATGTGTGTAGGCTCGCGTGTGTGTGCTGACGTACCTATGTATGTAGGTGTGATTTCCGCTAAAGTAAAGTAAATTTTCCAGTGAACTTTGTTTTTTCAAAAGGACCTTTACGCTACGCGACTTACAAATTTATTTGATTTTTATAATTAAATATTTTTATGACATGATTGCTTTTGCTGTTAAATAATGTATATTTGTAGGTAACTATTTGGTATTTAAACTATTTGTTTGAGAAATATTTTTGATAGCAATTTATCTTAATATAAAAAGTTCAACTTTTTTGTTCTGCCGCATTACATATTTGAGTTGAAATATGATTGATGATGAGATAAATTTTTTGTCAAAGCAAGTTCAGAAAAATGTTTACATACTTTTGGGCTTAAAAAACTATTTTTGTCGCAATGAAGCCATTTCATTTCATTTATTTTCGTTATTTATAACCTTATAACAATTATATTCAACAATTTGATTGAGCTTGCGGTTGTTTTCCACAAATATTTTCATTGAAACCGGGCTCAAGCTCAATAAAATTGTTGAATTAAATTTTTTCCCCAAATTTTTTATAAAAATTATGGTTCATACTAGAATAAAAGACATAAAAATGTAATCTCTAAACTTTGTGCAAAACTCGGAAAAATTTAATAAGTTTTAATGCAAATTTTCATCTTTCTAATCAGACTTTTTTGAGTATGCAGTTTTGTAGTCCAATAAATTTAGACGAAAATACTTTGTATGGAAAAAATGCGAAACACCTTCATCAAAAAAAAGATCGCAAAAATCAACGCGATTTTGTTTAACTTCAAAGTTGCATTTTTTATACCAGAATTTGAGTGGCTACAAAAACTCAAAAAAAAATTCAAAAAAATCTGATTAAAAAGTTAAAAATTTGCATGCGAATTTATTGAATTTTTGCGAGTTTTACACGGAATTTTTGCTTGCTTGTGGCGTAGCTACTTTTGCGGTGGGAAGTTGAAATAATAAAACTTTGTTATTTTTTTATTATGACAATTAGTTTTGGTTTGTGGCATTTTGGAATGCACATACGTACATACGTATGCGCATGCATAAATTTTTGTATATTTATTATTTTATGATGGCGAAAAATATTTGCTTTTTGACACTGCTGAAGTTAATTACAATTATGCAAATTTCAATACGAAAACATGAAAAGTTTATTTATCTATGTATATATGTATATTAAAAAGCGCATCATATGGCGATGGATATGTTTTACTTGGCGAGGCAAACAAATAAAAAATGAAAAAGTTATACAAGCACAAACCAAACACAAATAAAAAATTGGTTTTCCAAAAGTCCTGGCAGCTAGCGCTTGATTAATTATAATTTTAATTGTTATTTAAATAAATAAAAAAATAAAAAAATTGGAGAGTTTGTAGACATTTCAGTATTCGTCAAAAGCTTATCTTGACAAGAGAAAACATGTCGGGTTTGCTTTCACACCAATTTCGAACCATTTTTTGAGCAGTGGAGAGTTTGTAGAGATTCCAAATTGTGTAGGTCTTAAACAAAAACGTCATAGAATATACTTCCAATGCCTCCAAAGTACTTTTAAAGACATACTTATGCAGCGGAGAGTTTGTAGAGTTTACAGAAGGTCATAAGAGCTATCTTCTTTTAGATGACCGAATACGTATTTACATATGCAAATACAATGTGCATAATTTTTTATGTAAATTGAGTCCTTTCTCAACCCCACGCAGGGCAAATGTACATAAATAAATGCTTAACATACTTTTGGGCATGACAACATATCAAACCACAAAGCTGCCATTTGATTTAGGTTTTAGTTGACACTAAGATCAAACACAACAACGCAAATAAGGGTCAGTTGTGGTCAGAATAGCGGTGAGTAGCTGATGCTAAAGTAAAACGNACAAATGTACATAAATAAATGCTTAACATACTTTTGGGCATGACAACATATCAAACCACAAAGCTGCCATTTGATTTAGGTTCTAGTTGACACTAAGATCAAACACAACAATACAAATAAAGGTCAGTTGTGGTCAGAATAGCGGTGAGTAGCTGATGCTAAAGTAAAACGCAAACATTTGGACAAGAACTCTTAGACAAAACGGCGCATAAATTTTAGTTTTAGCATATTTTTAGGTGTGCAAGTAAACAAGTAGCAAACAAGTTTAACAAAATCAAGTGACAGGCAGGGGATAGAGGTTAACAAGCAATTTTGTTTGCTTTGATCACTATCTGACGTAGATAGATTCAGTCCAAAGTGTGTTAGCCCACTTTTATTTAAGGCATTTGCATATTTATTATACGCCTAAAAGTTAGCTATAGCACTTGCACATAAGAGGATCTTATAACAAAATATACACAAAAAAAACGAAAGAGAAGAATATAAAAATAGTTTATTGTGCTCAACTGGCCGTATCGTTGCCGGCTCTGATCGTATGCAAAATTTGCCGCAGGAAGAGTTTAGAATGAATATACATAGCGTGCATGCATTTAGGCGCCATATAAAATGCATGAAACTCGCGAAACATAAAACGCAGAAAGGCAAAGTTTGTGATGCAAAAATCAGGTTAGTTAGATGTGCGAGACAATGGCCGCCACTGCTATAAATTTTACGCTTCTGTCAGCGGCAATAATGAATATGCGCTCCAATTTCCGTTGTACAATTTTAGGCGCTGCGAAAGGCACATTGATTTGGCACAAGAAACTGGCGCCGTGGGTGTTGCTGACAATTTGAAACAGATGCTTTATTTAAAAAAAGGAAATAAAGCCCAGCCTATTAAATATTTCTTAGCATACTTTCGTGCGCACAGATAAATGTTTAATTGGTTTGATGCACGGAATTGCTTTGTATCAAAGTAGACAATTTTTTATTTCGTTTTCTCGCACCCTAGCTGGAAATGCAAGTTTTANGCATACTTTCGTGCGCACAGATAAATGTTTAATTGGTTTGATGCACGGAATTGCTTTGTATCAAAGTAAACAATTTTTTATTTCGTTTTCTCGCACCCTAGCTGGAAATGCAAGTTTTATAACTGAATTTTTAACTAATTGCTATTAGTGGTTTTTTGAAACTGTTGCATACTTTATGGCTGCTTAGCAAGTACAAAAGGTGCTAAGTAAATAATTAAATTTACAAATGAAAAAAGGGAACTAGTTGGAAAGTAAAAAGCTTTGCGTTGAAAACCAATGAGAAATCGTGGGAGTAAAGAGAAGAAAGAATAATTGCCGCCTTGGGGTATGCTTTGATTTTGAACCATGCGGTTATTGTGTACTATTTGGTGACACTATTCGCCGCTATTACTCAAAGCCACCGAGAGGTAATGGAGTGCAAATGGACAGTTGGGGAGACGCAGAGGTTATTTTGCACCAAAAAAGCAAAAAAAAAGTTGCAACAGTATATGTATGAGTATGCAGATATATACACATATATATGTATGAAAAAACTGTAAAAAGATTTTTCTTAAGGCTTAAGAGGTTTAAGGGTATTCCAGCGAAGTACATGTATAACTAAGTTACGGATTTTAAACATAATTTTAGGCACAAAGTCCTGTATTTAAGACTAAAACGAACAGTACACAAGAGCACCAAGGGTCCAAAGCAAATAAAAATACCTGCTGCCATTTCTAATTTAAACGCAGCTTCTTTGTGGCTTAACTCAGCACGCTTTGATGCCTTACGTGCGATTTGGAACTTTTGTAATGAAACGCTTGTTTGTCTGGCTTTGTATTATATTGAATTTCATGCGTAGATTTGTAAATTTTCGGTGTGCGCAAACACTTGTTGCTTACGCGTAAGGATTTCAGGTGAATCAAGGTACACTGAACTTACCGAAAACTTTTCTTATTTCAAATTTTGTAAACTTTTTTAGTTGCATTTCAGTGAAGAGGGAAACTGATGACTTAAATGAGTTACGGAAGGAAGATATCGAAAATTAAAAAGAAAAAAATTAACCACTTAAAGAGAGAGAGACAAAATTTCAAAATTTAGAAAAAATCCAATTTAATTGACAATAGCATTTTTTAAATGGTGAAACACTTTTGCACTTTGTTGATAATTTTTATCAAGAAGTTTTGAGGAAATTTTCCATAATAAAATTTTTTTAATTTTTGAAATTTTGGTAAAAATGGTAAAATAATTTTTCATAAAAAATTAGATTATATTATATAAAAAAAAAGAAATAATAAGAAATAAATACACACATACCCGAAAAGTATTCAAAGAACACAGCTTAAAATATTTTTTTGTAGGTTTGTTTTATGTACGTATGTATATGTATGTAGGTATGCATTTCAATTGTTATCTATTAAACGCTACATACAGCAATGAAATTAAAAAAAAAATAAAATCTATTTCTTACGTGTTTATATTTTTCGCTTTTTTAAGATTGTTATCCGGTTTTTTTGTACTATTTTGAGCCTTTTTTAATATTTTATACATAAAACAAGTAGGCTTTTAAACTAATTTATAAATAAAAAAGTGTTAGAAATTGTTTGTCCAGAAAAAAGCAAACAAGGAATTGGCAAAAATTAACATTAAATTTTGCAAATTGTGAAAAATATGAGTTCAAAAGTTTATGCATATTCTTATTATTTTTTCTAATTTTCAGCTATATCCTAATGGCCTTATTCATAAAACATAAAATAGGTTTAAATAGTTTTATAAAATGACATTTTCATAAAAATTGGCGATTTATAAAGCACTTAAAGTCTTCTTAATTTTGTATGAATTTGGGCGTAAATCATTTGTCCTTAACCACTTTCGTTTCAGAAATATGCCACAAATATTTACTTCGCATCATTCATTAAATTCAACAATTTTCCACAGCAAAACCTCTTTAAAAACTATCTTTGCATTTCAGAAAGCCCCTTGGGTTTTGCCTCGTTCTTGTTTTGTGATCTTTTAATACCACTGGGAAGCACTTCAGAACAGAAGCGACATGAGAATTCTCATTAAATAGTGAAAAAAGGACAGCGCGCGCACACAGCTGAACCAGCCGCACGCATAGCCACTGTCAACAGTCAGCCAATATCAGCGGTGTATACAACTCAACAAGAAAGTGGGAAGAAAGAGCGAATGATTGATAAACAAGTGGTGCAGCACGTTTCGGAAATATGTAAAAAGTCATTTGTTAAAAATATTTAAACTAAAAAAGTTTCTATTTATAATCATCTTTTGTTTCTCCACCGTTATCATTGAAATTCTAAAATTTTTATTAATAGAAATTTCTCAGAAGATAAATGACATCGGCGTACAACCAATATTTGTCAATGAAATTGAAAAAAATTCACATCATTAGATACCGATAAATTATTGCGTGTTCTTTTAGGCGCTAACACACGCTCATGAATAATCAAAGGCAATCAAGCATATGTATTGTTAACTGTTTTTTTTTTACGATGACAAATGACTCTACTAACACACTAGTCGCGAATTTTATTCGTTGCCACAATTAACAGCAGATAATAAATTGCTCGATAAAAGTAAAAGCCAAAGGCGAGATAGTGGGGTCGAAACTACTTTATGAGCCCGTTTGGTCGTATGCGAGACTTATTACTAAGAAGGTAAATTCAGAACACAGTAAGTATTGAGTGAAGGTGATGCACCTTAACAAACTAGGCTTTTTGATAGAAAGTTCGATTGAAAGGTTACACATTTTTGAAATGAAACTTCTTTAGCGGCGGTTGGTTGGTTGGGAGTAAATTGGCAAATTCAACGGAAATTGCACACGGAAATGGTGCAACGGAAATGGTTGGTGCTGAAACAAATGCTTCTTGATTGTATACGCATGGTATTAATTTAACAAAAACGTGCTAATAAATGGTTAAAGAATAACACTTAGAAAAAGACCAATATAAGAATGAAAGTAAAGGTGAGTACCTAGATAGATAAAAAAGGATAAAAGCAAAGTTAAAAATGAAAACAAATACAAAGATGAAGGCAAAAATTAAGATCAAGGTAAAATTAAACACTTTACTTATATTAGGGAAAAGGTGAATGGGAATATGTAGAAGAAAATGATAAACATAAAGGTAAAAACAAAGAAAAATATGAGCATGATGCCGATAAAAGTAAAGCTCAAGATGGAGGAAGAAAGATTAAAACAAAGGTAATTATAAAGAAAAGGATATACATATGTAGACAGAGCCACAGAGACTCAATCTGGGAACTATTTCGGAATTTTAGAGATTTTCGGGATTCTCAGAGCTTATCGATGTAATAATGGATATTTTTAACGATTTTGTTATCGATACTTTTGTCGATTTGGTCATACATATTTTTATCGATTTTGCTATCGATATTTTTATAGATTTTGTTATCGATATTGTTTTCGATTTTTTATCGATGTTGTTATCGATGTTGTTATCGATATTTTTTATCGAACTGGTTATCGATTCTTTTATCTATATTTTAATTGGTTTTGTTATCGATATTTTTATCGAAGTTACTATCGATTTGTTTATCGGTACACATGATATGATGTAATACATATCAGAACAGAACATCACATCATATGACTTCATTTGCGATTCGAGCGATTCGACTCTCGAAAAACGACTTGCATTCGGCATGACTCTCGCAATGAGGCTGAGTAAGCCCGAGCATTCCAATTTTACTCTTAATATCACTCATACGCACTGGTGACCTAACGCTAAAAAAAAATGTCGAAATACTCGCCTAAAAATGATTTGTTTACCACTTAGTAGGCTCCTTGCTGTTTTATTACTATTTTTGTTTATTGTATTTACTGATGCTGACTGCTGGCTTTCAACTTGGCTCTGCGCACATTTGATTGGCATGTGGAGAATGCACAGGCTGCCGACTTGTATACCAATAAGCACTTTTCATTCGTTTTATTTTTCCAATAGATTTAAATTTGATTCGTCTAGATGCCAGCTGGCAACCCTTTTTGCATTTAATATCATATTAATGGTTTCTTGCCTGATCAATGTCTTAATCACGTCATTAATTCGGTTAGTGAAATACATTTTTGCTTTTGTACGATTTTAAATTTATTTCAGTGGAGTGCCGAGTTGCTGCCGCCGTTTCTGATATCCAGCTGTGAAATGCGATTATTTGTTCAACACTCTCTGTTTTTCGACTTGTCGAAAAGATTTGCGAGTTTTTTTTGAGAGCTCCACATGGCTATATTGTTGAAATATTTAAGTTTTGAAAATTTTTGCTTATTTATTTATATTTAGCGCACTCAAGCGAACACAGAACAGAAGTGGATATGAATTCGATATGCGACAGATCTAGAGCCTTATTCGCATTTAAAGAGGAAGAAAATGTAATGAGTATTAACACAAACACTAACATTGTTTATGTGAATTTTTCTTGAAAGTCTGAATATTCACTTCAACAAGAGGACCAGTTTACGCACCAAGTTCGAGAAGAAGACCCGGGAGTGACTTAAGATGAGTGAAACGATAATGGAATTAACCTTGATGCTTTAGGATATCTGACCCTGCCAATAAGTTGTCCTTCGTAGGGTCCCTCACATTATACTGAGCCAGGAAGGAATCTCATTATAAGGAACTGAATTCGATTCTCACTTCACTAGGCGCTGTGCTATGCGGAAATCACTTCACCGATAAATTCTGGCCAATTTCCCAGCCTATCAGTCTTCTACTCTTCATTCTACCCCCTTCACCTCTTATCGAGAGTGTTACGCGGTCCAGCCCAATTGGGCTAGTGATTTAAAATAATTTTTTAGACAGTACTGTAAACTTAACAACTCCGGTCAAATGACCCATTCAAACCCTACCTGACCTCGGATTCTTCGCACCAGATTTAAAGAGCCTAGCGGCCGATCATAAAACATAATGTCTAATCCAGTAATATGACGAAGCATCTCTGCTCTGCTCCAGTCGGAGACAGTTGCCTTGTCGGTCTCAGACAGTACCAGCCACAGTACGTAAAACAACACCCACGCACGAGCCCATAAACAGGATGGAAGCCAACGCACGATGACTACGATACAAGATGTCATATTCAATAGGCATGCAGTGATGATTGCGAGTCAGTGTAGAGAGAAAATCATCAGCTCAGGTAGTTTGGCTGCTGAAAACACAGTCGGCTCTACCTTTATCACTCAAACTGGCAGCAGAGCCAAGGCCGTGGCTTGCTCTTAGTGGGTTCCTCTCAGGCGAGTCTTCAGATGAACATGCGTCTATCAGGAAAGGCGATTCCGACTATGGGACGGGACGAGGGCCGTCTGAGTGAAAGTGTGCGCTATCTATGGTGGCTAGAGGCAAGAACTATAGGAATCCTCTATATATACTGAAAAAGGTCAAACCATCCCAAACATCAGGATTAGCCCAACGTTGCCACTTGCCAAAGAAACAAGGCTGTGCAAAGTCTTTAGAAAAGCAGGGCAAGTCGAAAAAACCCAACCGATCGCGGGAGAATGCTCCCAACAGCAGCAACGATGCCAGAGGCCGTGCTGGAATGCAGACAGAATCAGGCTCGCATTATCAGATATTTTATTGACATCGAAGAAATTTTTGAAGAGTTTTACCCATTCACTGCAACATTACACCTGTGAGTATACTCTGATATAAACATATCTAAACCTTTTTGAAATAATTTTTTTTTCTGTAATTTTGAACAAATGCATGTTTTTCCATGATGCGTGTGAAAATTCAAAATAAATTGCTTTTTGATTATCACCGGATTTTTTACACATCAGCAAGCATATAGAAATGCACAATTTGCACTTTTTGTTGATTTAAGTAATTGTATAGCTTACGTGTGAACGGCTTAAAATTGAATGAACAGGAGAAGGAGTAAACAAAAGAGATATTTACATCCAGATACCTAGTAGAAGTATGTAAGTAGGTATGTAAATTAGGGTGGTCCAAAACAAGTAAAGTCGGAATTTTAATGCGCCCACCCCCTAGGATTATTCTATATCGAAAAAAATATACCCCTATTTTTTATTTTGAAATCAAAAAGTATTTAGTGGTCGCTCAAAGTGCTCAAAGTTTTCCATGTATTTTATATGGGGGAAAAAACTTTTTGTAGGAATGGTATAGAGTTCTTGAAAATCAATAGTTTTTCGATCGGAAAACTCTGGATTTCTTCAAGGTACTTCCAATAACAATACCTAATTGTTTATATAAATATTTTTTAATACTAAAGATTTTTTATTTATCCCTCCATTGCATCTTATGTTGGTTCTGGCGGGCCTATAATGGTGAAATTAATAATTGGGTGTTATATTTAGGAATCTCCTGAAAAGAAACCTAGTTTCCCGATCGAAAAAATATTGATTTTCAAGTATTCTATAACATTTCTACAAAAAGCGATTTTTCATCCATATAAAATACATGGAAATCTTTGAGCACTTTGAGTGATCTCTAAATATTTTTTGATTTCAAAATAAAAAATATAGGTATATTTTTTCAGTATAGAATAAGCCTAGGGGGTAAGAGCATAAAAATTCCGACCTTACTTTTTCACATGCATTTTTAGAACACCCTAATGCACATACGTGTAACCTGTATAGCCTGCCAGCCATCAGCGAACACTTCCGTTTATTTTCATTGCATAAACAAACAAAAATTACACTTCACATCCGCGTACACATACGAGTACATATGCAAACTTGTCGGCTCACACCTCCTACGATTTGCCTAATTTCCTTATTATTTTTTGCCTTGAAATTTTCAATGATTACCTCACTCAACTGCAACCACCTGCCTTGCCTTTTCGGCTGTGCTGCGAATAATTGAAACATTTTGGCCACTTGATTGGCGTTTAAGTGATTGGCATGAATTATTTTACACAATATTTAAGTCAATTATTAACAAATGCCTGCAAGATCAAATTTTAAGTGTTTTTAGTGGCATAATTGAATTATGAGATTGTGGCGGTTGTCGGCTGGCGGGCTAAAAAGGAAAGCGAAGAGGAGGTATAAGACGTGAGTGGTAGAGAAAAGTGAGCTAATGAAGGCACGTTTGCCAGCGAGTATAATGGTGAAAAAATTCTGGAAAATAATCCCAAAAACGGAACATGATTTGTATTAATAATGCAATGCTTCTTCCGGCTAGTGCTTAAATTCTTGGAAATTTTTTTAGAGTAAAAAATGTTTGGAATAAAGCCTTCCGCTTCAAATAAGTTTCATAGCATAGCGAGTACAATTTCCTAAAGGTACTATCGCTTTTTCACTATGAATTAGAGGGCTGCATGAATTCTTTCAAATGTATCTATTGCTGCGCTCCTATTACAATACGAACAAACTTGTTTGTAGAAAACCAATTAAAACCAAAATGAGTTTGAATGTTTTTCATTCATGCATTCAATTTCCTCCATTTAAAGGTAGAAAATTTAAAACAAAATATATATTCATAACTTACAAAATTCCAAAAGCTGAGTGTTTTGTATGTGGAATGGAATATTCAATTCTATCCTACTCTGTTTGGCTAGAAGTTTGAATGAAGTCATGCAGGCCTCTACTATGAATGAAGAAACAATAGAATGCTGTTAAAAATATTTGTATACACAATGGAATTAAGCAACAAAAACGTAGTGAAAGAAACAATTTTCTACCACAATCTGCAACAATGCAATCGGGAAGTTCACAGCAAAACATAGCAAGCAAGCAAGTTGGGAATTTATTCATTCAATAGACGAGAGAGTAAATGAAAGCTATTGCATACACATAAGTACACAATAAAAAAGGCAGAAAAAAAAACAATACAGTAACAACAAAATACTTAAAAACAAAGCGAAAAAAATAACAACAACTTGAAAGTTGAATGAATGGCGAAAATTGTTTTTTTTTTGCCATATCATGTAAGACCCTTGACTGGTGTTGAAAATAGAGACCTCCCAGGGGAACCAAAATATACATATGTACATACATCCACGCTGTGATAAATATATGTAAATAAAATAGACAACTGTAGCAAATTATCGGCACCAAATTAAAGAGGATATTAAGGAACACTAGTAAGTTTTTTTAATAGGATTGTCACAAAAATAGTAATTAATTATAATTACATAAAATATATAAAATGATAGAAACCCCTTTTAAATATTGACAGCTGACGAAAGTGTTTGATAAACTTCAAATTTAGACATATTTCCTGGTGTAGTTGCCAGCTATTAAATCGAACTGAAATGTTTCCTAAAAAAAAAATATAAAAAGAGTTGCCATATGTTTAAGAAAAAAAAAATGAAAAATTACTTAAAACCAGGCGAAACTTTTAATAAATATATTCAGGGCTTCGGAGCATATATTAAAAGAATTTAAATTAATAAAATAAAGTCCCAAAGTAGTAGTTATTCGGAACATTTCCTAAATTTAAGTTGTACTAGTGTTTACTAAAATTAGAGGCGGATTTGAGTGTATTTGATGCTATGCCTGCCAATATTTTTTAGGAAAAGAAAGCAGGTGTATTATGAAATACTAATGAAGAGATGTTCAAGGGAAGCTTGCTTCAAATGTAAGGGTCACCACCTTTCCTAGTCCTTAAGAAACGTATACGAAAAACTTAAAAATTTTTTGAAATAAAACAAAATTACATCAGATAGGGTTATTGGCCGCAATTGGAATTTATCATGAAGCATGGTTGCCATAAAATTAAAATAAAAATTTAAAAAATATACTTAAAAAAGATTTTGTATTTTTTAATGTTTAATTTAACAAAATTATTTTACAGTGATTGGACTAAACTTTAGTGGCCATTTTTTAAATAAGAAACTTTTATTTTGTGGCAACCCTATTCAAATTAAAACGAAGAATGTACTTAAAATTAGTTAATTTCAAATTTTTATTGGATGCGATAACCAAAAATTTTTAACTGAATAAACTTTTAATGTTGTGGTAAGCCCATTTGATAAAAAATTAAATTCATTCCGCGTATGGTATCGGACATCTTTTGTATGAAAGCGAAATGCTTTAATAAACTTTACACAATAGCCGTGTTTTTTATGTTCCTACGCTTAACTTGTAAAAACCAAGCTGCGACAATTTCTGTTTAAAAACAAGTAATTTTGACTTTATCGACAACTGTTCAAAAGCACACATAAAGTTCGTCGCTTTGAGTTGCATAAAAATTTTGAGCGCAGATAAGTATGCTTTTGAAAACACACCTAATGTATAGCTTTCTATGAGGTTGCCACCTAGATATATACATACATTTTTATGTACGTATGTACATATATAGTTTCAAAACAAAAATAAAAGTAGTTTAAAATAACTTAAATTAAGAATAATAAAGACAGAAGAAGCCATCTAAAATGTATTTTGTTTTAAACTTTAAAACAAAATAAAAAGGAAAAAGATTAAATATTTGTCATACGATTGAAGAAAAGGAATACTTTTTAGAAATACTGTAACGTAGTACAAATCGCCACCAATTTAAATGCAACTATGTAGTTGAAAAAAAAAAACAACTCTCACTCAGTCCTTGCAAGTATTGGAATAGGGTTTTTGTGTTTTAATGAACTTTTGGGGTCACCAAACCCGGCTGCGGAAACCAATTATTTTGTATACATAGTTACAAATGTCTACAAAATCCTCTACCCAGCAGCAGACTTGGAACTTTTTGACCATTTCGATGATCGATCAACCTAGTTCAAATCACTCAAGTGAACTCGTTCATTTAGTTCGTGTTCGTTCATTTTAGTTCACAATTTAAAATAGTGAACCCGAGAAATAAAACACTACTGGGTTTTTTATAAAAAAAATAATATTTATCGCGATAAATTTTTAAGTTTTTTCTCTTCGTTTTGTTTTAAATAAAACTGTACTAAAAGATGTATTCTCCTTTATTATTCTAAAAACAAAATTATATGTTCGGATTCGATGCTTAAGAAAGGTACCCTTTTTTGTCCACAGAAATCTGGTCACCGTAACTATATGTAGGCTTTTAAAACAACTCATTATGTAAGATACAGCGGTGGCAACGTAATTAGCAACCTATAACTTTTACAATATTTACAAATATTTAAAATGTTAAATTTTTTTCGTTAATGTTTTATAAAAATATATATAACATAAGCCGTATAAAAAAGTTAAAAATTTTGTACAAAACTGCCAAAAATTCAACATATTTATAAAAAACACTCATCAAAATTTTAAAATTTTTACTCAGACTTTTATAAGCTATTTAATTTCAGTATCATAATGTGCACGTTTGAAGTGGCTAAGAATTGCCGCTGATTTTAGAAATTTTGTGTTTGCTGAGACCTTTCTCATTTTCTTTCACTTAATACATATTTAGTATGTGTACATGAATTAATTTATGTAAAATTTAAGAAAAACGGAAACCTGGAGCAAATAGTTCATTTTAAATTTCGAACTAGTTCGTTCAACCAGTGCAGTGACCTAGTTCATTGAACGAACTAGTTCGTGAACTTCCCAACCCTACCCAACAGCGAACAAAAATAATTTCCAAATTTCCAAAATTTTTCACATTGACCCAACAGAGTTTTGCTTGCTGCTGCTGCTGCTAGCATTGCATGCCAACGGCGACTAACAAAAGCACATCTGATTGACAAACATTTAGATTTGTGGTCGAGAATATGAATAGCAAATCACGGACAAACAAAAATCAATCAATGAACACACCCACACATTTGACGCTGCGCAAATACCACAGACGCGCGCTGCGGGCGGTGGACTGATAAGCAAGTTTAATAAAAGTTGGCAACTTGAACGGGTGTGGTGTTTTTTTTTTTATTAGTCATGAATAACAAATCAGCTGTGGTAGTGCGAGGTTTTTTTATAAATACTTATGTGGGCCCCAAGAATAAAAAATGCGAAAGCTTGCATGCGGATGTGATCTGAATGTATAGAATCAAGCTATTAGAATGTTTTTCTGTTTTAATCTGTCTGTTTGCGTTAAAGTAAGGCTATTAGTATTGCATTTTTTATGCATAAAATAACTTGGTCCAAGATAAATGCGAGCATTTCTTTCCTGGACATACGTTAACATGTAAATGCAGACTTCGCTTAACAAATTCGTTGCATATCTCCAAGGCGCTTGGCAGCATATTAAACATCACTAGCAGTTCGCCTGTTTATTTGTTGGTTTAAATGATTAACCACGCTTTTATTTGCCTCCTTTGGAAGTCATGAATAAATTAAGGCATCAGCTGATTGCAATAAAAATATGAAAATTGGTATTTAATCTGAACATTGCTTCAAATTATGTAAATATGTTTGTATGCACGTACGAGGGATGTTTCTAAAGTTCTGGAAATTGTGCTATAATTAAATTAAATACGCAGAACTTAAAAGCAATGTTATGGGTGGAAGACAAGTCTTGACATGTTTGTGTAACTATCTAGTGCAATACTGTTCAGTCTGGTTTAGGTGTTCGACTGATAAGGACGCGTTTTCATAGCACTGTTTTTGTAACCATGGAAGACGCCGTCGTTCGAATGGACACCGACGCTTCAGCTCTGAAAGTATTCAACTCGGAACCCGCTGGTGGTAGCAGAGGAAGAGGGATCAGAAATTATTCAGCGGGCCACTGCAACAGACGCTTATCAAAAAATGGCCTGGAAAGTTGCATAAGTGTCCGTTATTGCAACTGGATAATGCAAGACCACACACCACAAGAAATACGAAGGATGTTTTGAATAATTTACGATGGGAATTGCTTCCGCAAGTACCTTACTCCCCCTGGATCTTGTATCCAGTGATTATCATCTGTTTCCAGATTTGAAAAAGCGCTTACGGGCTGTTTGATTTGAAAGTTTAACTTATGTAAACGTGCCATAAATAGGCGGATTGAAGAGACACCGAAAAGTTCTTTGAGGAGGGCTTAAAAATATATTTGTTTATCAATGGGATAAATGTAATCAGTAAAATGGAGATTATGTCGAAAAACTACAATGTAATATATATTGACGAAAATTAACAAAATAATAAAAATTATAGCTACACTGAGCCAAAAGTACGATGATTTTTGCAACCAAGTTTTTGTTTGGTTTTCTCATGGTAAATAAATACACCGATTGTATTTAAGAGATGTGATTGAAGTTGGACATTTGAATGCAAATTTGTATATCTGGCTGTAGCTAATCTTGTAGAAACGAATGCTGTATTTCGTTAGTTTCCAGCAGGCTTGGGTTCGAATTCAACATAACTTTTATTTTTATTCTTTTGTTTTTTTTTTTTTTTTTTTTTAATTACGAAAAAGCATCTGTGAAGTGCAGAACCAAATCAAACGACGAAGAAACTTGATTCAGGTTGAACATTGATTCTTTTTCAAGTTTGAATTTGGTAATATTACCCAATTTTTGGTTCATTTTTTTCTCAGTGTAAATTCCCAAAACTGTGGAAACATCCCTCATATATAAAAGCAAGTTTGTATCCATTGCAAGCTCAGATCCTCTGCTCGGCTTGAGTTTAAATTTTTCAAGACAAATACACTCGGAGGTTTGCCATTGCCTTCCGAGGGCGACCGCTGTTAGAACAAAACTTTTTCCTAATTTAGATGTTGTTCGGACCAGCGAGCAAACCCCGGTCCTACGTGGTGGTAGTACGCACCTCTAATCACTCGGCCACAGAGACTCCCTATATATTTTGTGTTTAATATTTGGGGCTATATGTTTTACCTTAGAATATTACTTAGAATATAAATTAAAAATTTCAAATTTCAACTAAAATTTTAGTACCTAAATTTAGCATTTTTTTTGCTTTAAAGCTATTTATTACTATTAGTGTTTAGCTCTAAGCATTCAGTTATTTAGTATTTTAGATTCAGCACCAAAATTTAGCGATGATTCTAAAACTGAAATTAGTATAAAGTCATATAAAATATACTGGAATTAAAAAAAAAAAATATGATGCAGCTGCAATACCGAAAGCTGGCTAAATTTATACTACTGAAATTTTAAGTCCTATTTTTTTATTTTTACAAAAATGTAATAATGCGGATTTCTTTACTGAAATCCAAATGCTTTCAGAACTGATTTTTTTTTAAATATATATTCAGTACACAAATTTTTATTGCTAAAACTTTAAGTACTTAATTTGCATAACTTATAATGCGATATCGGAATCTTAATGAATTTTTAGTAGTGAAATTTTTAGTGTCAATTTGCTTATTTTTATGAAAATGTATTAATCCGGATTTCTCTACCAAGATCCAAATGTTTTTAAAACTGAATTGTTTTTATATATTTTTGGTACAAACAATTTTTTTTGCTAAACTTTTAGTACTTAATTTTAATATCTTATAGTGCTGGCTGACCTACCAACGTCTTAATAATGTTTTTAGTACTAAAGCTTTGTTTTGAATTTTTCGTAATAAATAGTACATTCTTACTTAATTTAAAATATATTTAACGAATATTTGCAGCAGGTTTATCGCACCGTAAAATTCCCAATAGTTTAAAATTTTTAGTACTCAAATTTTTACTCCTAAAATTTTTAGTATTTAATTATGATAATATTATAAATATGGCTGTAAAAT
Source organism: Rhagoletis zephyria (assembly GCF_001687245.7). Classification (NCBI taxonomy): domain Eukaryota; kingdom Metazoa; phylum Arthropoda; class Insecta; order Diptera; family Tephritidae; genus Rhagoletis; species Rhagoletis zephyria. The sequence continues at coordinate 2,713 of NW_016161825.1, read as the reverse complement.
TATAAAAGATGCAGTTCATAATCATGCAACTTTAACAATATATATAGCATTAAAATTTGATATGTTTATTTAATTAAAAAACTTGTATTAAAGTAGTTAGTACTAAAACTCAACTGATATTTTTGATACACGAGTTTCAAAAGGAATTTTGGTAAATCTTTTGTAGTATTTTAGTGATTTTGAGAAGCCCCAGAACTAAACTTTACCTATATTTTTAGGGCAAATTCTTATGAAAAACTGTTTTTATTTTTAGTACTAAATTGTTAAAAGTACTGAAATTGACATAGAGTAAATATTTAATATGTAGCAAAAGCATAGTGTTAGTACTAAAATTTTTCCACCTTTTTTCCTATTTACAGCATGATTTAGATTAAAATTTTTCAGTTTTAGTACTAATATTAATTTTTTTCGTCGAATTTTCGAAAATCTTTTTTTTTTGAAATAAATATTATCAAATTGTATCTACTAAAATTTTATCAAAAATTTTGAAAATTAAAAATTTTTATAATTGACCAATTAAAAATGTTTTAGAATCAATGTTTTTATGTTATTTATTTATATGGAATAATTGTTTTAAAAATGAATTTACGCACGATTAAAAATTTAAAAATATGCAGATAGTAAATAGATTTAGTACTTTTTAGTTGTGACGAAAGAAATTGCGATTTCTGCGATAGAATTTTAAGTGATTTATAATAGTAAAATAAGTCTAAAACTTAAAGAAATATTTTCTTTGTGCTAAATAAAAAATGTAGTATAAAATGGGCTATAGAAGAATACAAACATTTTTTAAGAACTACTTACTGTGTTTAAAATCCTCGGCGAAGTAAAGTCTGTAATAAAAATGAAAAAGGCTTAGAAAATTTTTGGACTAAGTAAAAAAGAGGGTACAAATAAAGCAAATAAAAATAAATATGATTAAATAAACATATTTTTATGTACGTTAAAATATTTATTGGAAAACAGCAAAATTTCTCGAAATCCATGCACATTTTTTTTTTTTCGGTCAAAACTGCTGCGCTGAAAATTTAGTACCAATTATTTATACATGAAATTAGTCTATGATAATGAAATAAAGCACTCGACACTAATCGTGTAATCAGCGATTTTCCATTAATTCGCATTTAATTTGATTTTTAAAGCAAAGATTTGGCAATTTCCGGCAATCAGAGCGCGCATGTGAGTGTGTGCGCGTGACTTTAACCGAAAATTTTCATTTGAGCGGAAAAATCGTAATCGCATTTACATAGTTACTCATGCGCCACCATAACGCAACTGTCACACGCACACACACACGCGCCCACTAAATAAATTGCTCGGCCTACAACAATGCGCGCAGGGTTTTTTTTTGTAAAAAAATTTACGCCAACGCCTTTTTTGCAGAAATTTGATTTGATAAAATTTTTTACTCCAAATTGTTTATTGCATAGCATAGCATTTTTTGGTTACCCATACGCAACGTCTCACAGCTGTTGTTCGGCTGTTTATTTAATATTTATTATAGTCGCAAACGTATGAGGGTTTGCATACTTTTCAAGCGCATCGAAGCGGATGAGAGTAATCAATTGCAAATTTGAGTCGTATTCTCTGGCTCACACCCATACATGCAAGTAGGCAAACACTGATATTTAAATAGTTGTGTATGCATATTTATTGTGTGGGTGTGTGCGTAAGTGAATGCATCCCACACAGCATATTTATTAGATTTGTGTAGCTGTGGTCTAGCGGGTTCTTTAAAATGCAAACAAATTTGATATTTTAATGACTTTATGAGTTTTTTGTTTGTTTGTTATTTATTAAAGATTAATTTATTTTTGCAATGTTGCAAAATTTTACTGAGTATAGTTGTGTGAGCAAATTAATGAATACATTTTTGTTAATTAAAATGAGAATTTTTTCTTGCTGTGGTTTTTTATTAAAGTGATTCAAAAAGCGGTAATTGAGAAGCGTTAAATCACAGACAAGGTAATCTTCCTTCGAGGCACATGTAAAGTTTATACATCTACTACTGAATCTCTTCCACGCCGTGATGAGGGATTACGATACTACTACTTTAGGAAGACTATTCGCAAACTAGATACTCAAAACATAGCGAAAATTTAAATTTTCTCTATCCTAATTGGTTTATGGCGAATTTTAAACTTTTTGCTTATTTCGAAAATTTGTAAAACTGCAAAATATTTAAAGTTTTTTGTATAGTATTTCTGAAAAGTAGAAAGGTTTTGTGTTTCACAAAATTTAGACAAAGAAACACGAAATTTTTTAAGTTTCTGACATTTTTGAAATTAAGGGAATTCGGAAATTTAAAATTAAAATATTTTTCTTTTTTAGAAATCTTTTGACTTTTTTACTATTTTCTTTAAAAGTAGTTTTACGGTTTTTGAGAGATTTTTTTTTTAGCTTAGTTGTCAGTTTTTACCTTTTGTTTTTGGTAATTTTTATGACATTTTAAAACCCAATAAGAAACGTTCTTTAATCTTTATGACAGCTTTTAAAAGCTGCATAATAAACAAATTTTTTTAAAGCTTTTGGTAAGTAAAAAATTTTGGGCAGTTCTGAGATTTAGAAAAAAATAAAAATTTTGTTAACTTGTTAATTTTTTTATTTTTTCTATTTTTGGTTACTGGCCTTTGAAATTTGGAATTTGTTCATTTTTTTGTTAACTTGTTAACTTGTTAATTTTTTTATTTTTTCTATTTTTGGTTACTGGCCT
>NW_016161824.1:47349-48145 GCF_001687245.7 Rhagoletis zephyria | reverse complement strand
TTCGGCTCCGCCCGAACTTAGACTTTCTTACTTGTTTTTATTTATTATTTACGTTTGATTCTTATTTTTTTCAACCTGCATAGTTGTCAAACTTTATAGAGTAAGCTGTAAAATTTTGAAACACAAAAAATGGAAACACAAAAACTGTAGAAGTTACGAGTTTTTCATACCTGCGTACATAAAGTTTATACTAAAGCTTATGTACGTAGAGTATTTTAAAAGATAGTAGTTGAGAGTTCTAGCTTTAATTTATTCCTAAGTGGAAGGTTCTGTAACCTTTGGTTTCCTCTATAGAGCTTGTCAAATATTGCAAAAAACGCAATTGTTTTACACTTTGACCTCGTTTTTCTCAAAATCTGGAGCTGGAACTACTTATTATCTCATTACAACTAATCATATTTCTCGCTTTTTTTAATAAAAATTAAAATGAAAGGCCTTAAAAAGTAAAAGTTATTTTGGGGGAATACCAGTGAAAATAGGGGAAGTTTTTCAGAAATTTGGGGGAATCATATATATAAATAGGCAATCATGTTTCCTTTACACCCCTTTTACGTCTAAACTATACTTCTAAGGTATAAACAGTTATATATCATTAGAAAGGTATTTTGATGCTGATGTGCAGGCAATTTTTAAAATTTCAAATCAGTTTAAAATAGAGCGAAAAAATCAATTCAAAAGTCACACCAATACCAATGCACACATGTACATGGTTGGGGCGGAAATGCCCCCTAAATGTATGCTTTAATATTGATAGTGAATTAAAGAAACGTGCTAAGCAGCAGTTCAGGAATAAAAT
>NW_016161824.1:6026-46631 GCF_001687245.7 Rhagoletis zephyria | reverse complement strand
CCAAGTACTAAGCTAAACTCCCCTCCACTTAACCCATTCCAACTAATGTTATTTTAGCTCATTCAACTTACATAAACTATCCTTAATTTTATCGGTTGAATTTCAACCGCCGGGCGAACACTAGTTACCCTTAAAAGAGTTGGCATCCCTTATATACATACATATGTGCGTGTATGATATGTGGCACATATCTCTGGTATATTATGCACTAGGGTGGTCCAAAATACGTAAAGTTGGAATTTGAATGCTCTCACTCACTTCAGTCTTCCGATCGAAAAATATTGATTTTCAAGAATTTCATACCATTTCCACGAAAAGTTATTTTTTCCCATACAAAATACATATATTTTTTGATTTCAAAATAAAAAAAGGGGTAACCTTTTTTTCGATATAGAACAATCTTAGGGGGTGAGAGCATAAAAATTCCGACTTTACTTTTTTACATGCATTTTGGACCACCCTAATGTGCACACATATTATTTACTATATACACACATAGTTACGGTTACACCAAATTGCTGGTAACACAAATGTTGTTGCGCTACGCAGCTTTTACTTGCTAACTTCACTTAACAGCTGCATTGCCATGGCTTTCCAAATTGCACTACATTAGGGCGGCTCAATTATATTTGACTATGCGCGTATAGCATAGGAGGATTCTTAGTGTCATTCTAAGGGCCAATTTCAAATAAGTATTTTAACGGCACTTAAGTTTAATTGTGGATTGTTGTTTAATGGCCATTTAGCTTTCGTTGGGTTTCAGATCAACTTTGTTTAAATATGCCAAACAATTGGCAGCACTGCTGCTTGTTCCTTGAAATTGTTGTTGCATTTGTTTGTTTGTTTACATTTTGTGCTGAACAGCTGATTGTTTTTTGGTGGGATTTGAGGGGATTGAATAAACAACCTACCAATCAATCTTGGTTGTTTGGTACAAACACAGGGTTGCATATCTCATATTTACAGGCCTATTCTGTTGCCCTCACAAAAATCCCCACACTCACTATTGTGAGGTTTCTGACTATTGTGAGGTTATCCCTATGCTGGCGTAAATTCAAAAGCTCATGCGCTCACAATTGTCAGGAAATTTATGATGTACAAGAGAAAAATAGCCGATTTTTATTGAGCAATTAAATAATGTTTTGTTAATTTTCGTTCGCTATCAGTGTCTGTGTTAAGTTTTTTTTTTAACTAAAAGTATATTCATTAATGGGGGAGTTATTGCTTCTTTTTGCGGCAGTTTCGGAAGAGTTAGAGCAGGCATAGGATTTCATTTCCATACAAACTTTTGCTCCAAGTTGTGGATTGCAAACTGTACTGGAGCTACTCCTGCTTTGTTGTTTCTTTTAATAAATAAAATCAGTAATTATCAAAAAAATAAACAAATTGCAAAAATATTTACTTTTCCTGTTGTTCAGCATCCATCTTTTGTATTTATTTTATTTACGAAACAGCTGTTAGACAGCAAAATGCTTTTCACCTCGTGTGGTGCTTTTGTTGAGCTTTTTTCTTGTGAGGTGTGGGCTAGAATAGCCTCACAAAATAGACCTCACAAGAAATCTCACAAAGTTTTGCTCACAACTCAGCTGTGAGGTTTTATTAGAATAGGGCTGTTAAATAGCCAATATTGGCCATTTAAGTGCAGATTAAATGTATGACCTGAAAATGAATAGTGGAAGTTAATCAGCAATCTCTCGTCATGTAGGCCGTCTGAAATTGGGCCAAAATAAGGTAATTTGCTGAAGAAGCCATGGTTCCAAAATCTATTTGGAGTTTGCCAAGTTGTGAAAATAGGTTTCTAAGAAAATGTGAAAATGTTCACTGTTGCGCCCTCTGCTGGAAGTTTTAAGAAAAAGATAAGTACAGAAATGGATTCCTGATAGGCGAATTTGCTTAGAGTTACACGCAGAATCCGTTTGTGCTATAAATACGCTCATAGTCGGAAAAATCTGCCATACAAACTGACCCGCCCTAATGTACATACATATTTACAAATATTGTTTGTCAACATACAGTAGTGGTCAGATAAAGACTACAGATGCCAAGCCATGAAAACACCCATTATCCCCATTAGAAGCTTCTACCAAATCGAATGATCTTGTGGGACAGATAGTATTTTTGTTGTAGTAGTTGGCTCTCGCTATTGAGAATTTAAATCAACGGAGATACAGTAAAATCTTGCTGTTCTTTTTTCTGCCTATCTGGCATTACCACCAATAAGCTTCCCCATTTGATTCTCACCTTTACCAACATTCTTCTCTTATTCATTCCTCTGCACTTGATCCTCATGTTGTGTGCGTGTGCGCTCATACTTTCGTTGTTTACCCATGGGTTGGGAGAAGAGGTATCGCTTCGTCATCATCATTCATACGTCTGGCGTGTCCCAGCTATTCGTCATTCCATCTTCTTCGGTACCGGTCGTCCACGTGAAAAAGGCCATAGATCTTTCATATAATTGTAGTGCTTTCAAAAGTCCATGTCATCGTGCACGCTTATGTAACACATAAAAGGACGGGCAAGAGCTATCGTTCACTTGATTTCTGGACTGACTTAAGGGCATTAATGGCACAAATGTTGGATCCTGGGTGTACGAAGTCCTTCAATGTCTTGTATTGTCCTCGTTCGCCGCTTGGACAACCTCCATTTTACTTAGCTATATAACTGTCGCGAGGATCCCTTCCCTTCATGCTGTCAAAAGTAGCTTTACAATTGACGAGAGGTGGTGTGTATCGATCGTAGAACATGGCGTTTAAAGCTGATGCATGAGCCCAATGAGCTCTTTACCGCTATCTTTGACGTGTTCATCCAGTATACCGTTGACTCCGAGGACCTTGTTGTTTTTAATCCACTCTTAGGTTAAGTTAGGTATGGTGGCAGCCACCAAAGCGGCTCACTGAGACATTTATTAGATTGTCCATTGTGTTACCACATTGTACAAATTTCATTGAACTATAACTACGTAAAGTTATAGCATTGGGTCCTTGAAACAAAGTTTCGCAGGCAGCTGTCGTCCACCCCGAAGAGTTCCTGGGGAGCCTTGATGAAATGCGCGCCGAGGTATTTAGACCTTAGGCTAGCGAACTGAGTAGGAAGTGCCCAAACAGCTGCGGCAGTAGGTATTCGTGATGATATTAAGTCGCTTCCTAAAGTACAATATCCGGTCAGTACACCTGTAAGAACGGAGAGCTGGCGTTTAGCCTGCCAGAGAAGCTCCCTTGACCGCGTGTAGTCATCAACCGGCCAGAAGGATCTTTGCATTTTGCATGTCGCTGTTTTTTTCCCAGAGCTCGTTGAGCTAACTGTAAGCCCATACCTCAGGGATCAAGCCGCAAGTTGACAAGAGAACTCTTATACCCTCCCTGCCCGAGGTGATGGCCTCGCGGGTACTTTTCCTAGCCAATTCATCAGCTCTGCAATTTCCAATGATGTCACTGTGTCCTGGGATCGAAATCAGCTTGATTTGTAAATATTTCGAGACAATTGAGCTGGAGGTCAGGTACGGGCCCTTATACAAGGCAGAATCGGAAATGGACGCTGTTTTAGTAGTGAAACTGTCCGATTTGCTGCATGGATGCTGTAGAGTAATTGGTTCACACTCGGACCAGCTGCATTTGTCACGTATGTACGTTTTCTGCATACATTCATATAAATTAAAAATATGTAGCCAACTTCGATAGGAAAGCATATATGATTCACATAAAGACAAAGTCATGCTTACAGCTGATTTGGATTAAGGGTAACCCACTAGGAAAAGCATCATAAGTAAAATGTGAGCTTTGGCGATCATTGAGTCGTGTATGTGGCATCTGCTTAGGTGCCCATAGATGTTTAAGTAATATACATATGCGCAAGCATCCACATATGGCATAGTTCATATGTATATATGTACATACATATGTTCATACGTACACATATGCCACCATACATTTATTTATACATAAATCCATATGTAGGTAGATGTGTGATAGCCAAAATGCATCAGAGCTTGGCGTACGCTATTGCACTCTCTTCCTCTTCCAGCTAGAGGAAGTGCAACCGCGAGCGATCACTAAAACGTGATCACGAGATTTTGTAGCTGCAACAACAGTCCGCGCGGTTTACTAGCCGGCCGCTGCTTTTGTGGCATGACTTGCTCTGCATGCATGGCGAGAATTGTGTGCGTTGTCTGCCCGGCTGACTGACTGACTGGCTGGACGACTGGCTGGACGACTGGCTGCTAACTTGCTTGCGCAGCGCTGATGATCGTTCACCCGCTCGAATGCCAGCATACGCCTTTTACTCTTGGCCCGCTTCGTAATTGGTGTAGACCCAAAAGGCCCGGCCGGTTTAACTCGTTATCTGAGTAATGTGAGTTGCCGGTTCTTGGCTTAAAGAAAATTGTATGAAAAGAATTAAAACAAGAAAAAATATCAACAAAAAACACAGCTGTAACAATAACAACAATAAAAAAAATAACTCCAGCATATGCGTTTAATGTGCTGTACAGGTTTGTGNTAACTCGTTATCTGAGTAATGTGAGTTGCCGGTTCTTGGCTTAAAGAAAATTGTATGAAAAGAATTAAAACAAGAAAAAATATCAACAAAAAACACAGCTGTAACAATAACAACAATAAAAAAATAACTCCAGCATATGCGTTTAATGTGCTGTACAGGTTTGTGTTTTTTTATGGTTTGCTTTTTGTATGTAGATTCTTTTGTAGTAATTTTTTTGCAATAAAAGTAGGGTGCCTGGAGTCGTTCATTGTTCGGCCAAAAAAAAAGTGATTGTATGAACATAAAAAAATGCATATGTGTGCGGTGAAGGTGTCGAAGATGATGATGACGATGATCACGACGATGAATAAACGAACAGTGGTTTGAGCTAGTGGAAATGCTTTTTTAATTTTTTAATCCAACCCATTCTGGGTGAAAGAATGACTTGTAGTCTTCTCACTGAAAGTTTTGTGCACACCTTGTAAAATTCCGGTCAGTAAATGCAGTAGCAGAAATTTCTTATGGCGTTTTTGTTTCTTGTTGTGATAAATTATTTCAGTAAGAGAACCACGACTGTTTATTCTAAGCCATTTTTCACATTCTTTGCAAGAAAATTTCGTTTCTTGAATCTTTCGATGACTTTATTTGCATAATTATCTTTCNGGTGAAAGAATGACTTGTAGTCTTCTCACTGAAAGTTTTGTGCACACCTTTTAAAATTCCGGTCAGTAAATGCAGTAGCAGAAATTTCTTATGGCGTTTTTGTTTCTTGTTGTGATAAATTATTTCAGTAAGAGAACCCCGACTGTTTATTCTAAGCCATAGGATAGCCGAATCATTTCCATATCGTCCATTTAAAGAAGAATTTTTCACATTCTTTGCAAGAAAATTTCGTTTCTTGAATCTTTCGATGACTTTATTTGCATAATTATCTTTTAGTTCTTTTTTGATTAATTTTAATATTCATACATCTCAAACTAATGGAACACTATGAGAAAATTTTTGTTTAGTTCAGAGAAAATTTGTTGCTGCTTCGTTCTCTAACAGAAAGTTCCAGACACTTTAGTTCCCAAAATGTTCTTCGAGAGAAAGTTCCTTAGACTTTTAGTCCCATTTTGTTCTTTACAAAAACGTTGCGCAGACTTTTGTTCCCATTTTGTTCTCTTAGAAATTTTCCCTAAAGTATTGTTCGCATTTTGTTCTCTTTGGGAACGTTCCACAGGGTTTTGTTCTTATATAATTCTCATTGAGAACGTTCTCGGCAGTTCTGTTCTTATTTTTGTTTTGGTTTTAAAGCGTTCTTGAGAACAAAACTACGAGAACGCCATTTAGTTTCAATCATACCTTTTGTTCTTGGTCCCTGCTTTCTTTTCTTTTGTTTTTGATGTTCATTGGAAACTGAGTTCGATCCCACGCCCCGCGGAATGGTAGTGCGCACTTCTAACCACTACACCACACCGTTTCGAAAATTTGGTGAATGCCAGAGCAGATTCACAGGTAACTTCCATAAGCTCAACCGACGAAATGGAGGTGCCAGCTGGAATCCTTTCAGGAAACATAATTCTCGGTTCCGTTTCGATGAAACCTAAGGTTCTTTGTTGGAATGGAGAACTAGACGCAAAACGCAAACTTCGCAGAAATATTTTCAATGGAATAAAAAGGTCACATCATTGAGATGAGTGCTGAATGTCAAACTTTGATGTAAGCCTATCATTGAGCATTTTGGCAATGTAAACAGGTCTCTCTATGATCAGGCCCATTATCAGTTATGCATCAGTAAATATATCGGGAAATCTGCTTGCTTAACTTCAAAGAACAGTCGCCGTGTGCGGCACAGGATCTTTCTCTACAAGACTTGGCGCAGCTCTTGATGCTCTGCTACACTTACCATCACTTTGCACCTTTACACTTGAGGAGGTGTTAAAGGCCACCTGCAGGCTTAAAATAAATAGATGTTGGTACGATGTCGGGTGAGGTGAAGCGGAGTTTGCTGGTAGTAGAGATCGAACACAAGTGGCTTCGCAATGCCCCAGGATAATACGTTACGCTTTGCTGAGGAGATTCTACAAGGTTGAGATCCCTTAGACTGAGTGCTGGCTTAGAGCTAGCACTGAGCTCAGGCTCACACAATGTCGAATCTATACTGGTGGCTGCAAAAGTTCCACTTGGCTTTATGATTTCTGTCCATATCGAAGATAATGGTAATGAGCTTCTCTTTTCTCTTGAAGAATATGCCTCGGTATTCCAAGCCGCGGTATTTGTAATCCTCAAGGCAATGGACTACGTGGTGGAAAATAAGTGGCGATGCAGGAGTTTATGCCTCCGTNTCTCTTTTCTCTTGAAGAATATGCCTCGGTATTCCAAGCCGCGGTATTTGCAATCCTCAAGGCAATGGACTACGTGGTGGAAAATAAGTGGCGATGCAGGAGTTTATGCCTCCGGCACGCTATCACGCCACGCTGCACTTAAGGCGTTTGCCAGCACTCTAACTACCCTCAGACTGGTTCGGCAAAGCAAGTCTCGACTATGGTTGTCAGGTCACTCGCGAGTAACTGGTAATTAGGCATCTGAGTATTTGGCCAGAGAGGGCTCAGATGAGTTATTCCTCGGTCTGCAACCGTTTTAAGGCAATGACTGTGAGGCTTCGATAGGATGCAGATGGGCGAAACTCATGTTTCCGTTAATCTCGAAGGGACCTATCAGTTGCTTTCATTGAACAGATTGTACTGGAGACTACTAGTGGGACTGTTGACTGGACACTTTAAGTGGGACAAGCACCTGACTGTGATCGGCATATATGACAATCCCATTTGCCCTTTCTGCTTTCCTTTTTGTGTCTCTGTCCCGCCGTTGCAAGAATTAATAAGGTGTTTGGCAGCGATGTGAGTTACAAACTACTAAGCTCTTTGATACCCAATAATCTGCTTCGATTTATTGGTAAATTAAGTATATTAAATGTAGTATAATTGGTTGCATGTAGCCTGAGTAATGCTTTCTGCACGCGTTCTTTTTTACGTTTAGTTCTGCCAAAAAAAAAGAGACGACACCATCGAAAAATCGTTAGACTCACATAGCAGAGAAGAACTAAAATCGAAAAATTTCTGCGCAATGAACAGGCAGGGTTTTGCTTAACCAGTGGCAATTCATATTATAAATGAATAATCAGATCGATGCACGAAACTAAATATGTATTTAGCTGAAGTTCAATTAGTTTCATCGCTATCTTCAATTTTATGATCACCTAACTCCGTTCTGGACACACATGAACAAATATCTACATAAGTATAGTATTTATACTACAGATGCACTTTTCTGCCTACATCAGCTATGCTGGTGTTATTGCTATTTCAGTAGCTTTTATTTCTGAAGCAAAATGTTTGCTTTCAACCAATTAAATTACTTTGCTAAATTTCCTTCATATTTTCAAAATTTCTAAAATTTTATAAATATTATGCAAATGTATTTGGGTTGTTTACAAAACACAGTCAGCTCCTGACCACCCTCATCACCACTGTCAACACAACGTCATGCTCTGGTTTGCTTATGTAGTAAAAACAAATGTGTATGAATATCCAGCTCTTCGAGCATGCCGCCTTTAGTGCTCGTAACGCCGGAGGTTGTTGGGCAAGAAGTGGCAAATTGAATTTACATTTAAATCTGGTAACGGTGCAACACGTACAGTTAGAGTCAAAAGTTAGCATACATTTTTTATGCAAAAGTTTATATAAAATTCACAAAAATTCAAAAATCGTTCATAAAAATTTCAAATTTTTTATTCAGAATTTTTCGAAATGACCCTTGACCTATATAAAAATCGATTTTGATAATGCGTTATATGGAAGAAAATGCGCAACCCCCTCCACCAAAAAAAAATTCTAAAAAATCAACGGTAATATTTAGTGGCTTAAAACTTGCACTTTATTGTACTAAAAGTTAATGGGCTACAAAACTGCATACTCGAAAATTTTATAAAAATTCTGAATAAACAAGTTTGAAATTTTGATGAAAATGTTTTTAATTTACCTGAATTTTGTATAAAGTATGAAACATTGATTTATACGGTTTATGTTAAATAATAAACTATATTTTACTTTAAAAAAAATATTTAAAAATTGTTTCATACAAATAATGGTGAATAATATATTCGAACAAGGTGTGTACTAACTTTTGACTGTGACTGTATATAATGTAGGTATTGTCGCACATACAATAATGATGGTGGCCGCGAGGGAGAGAATATATCACTTAGCCGTAAATTTTTTTCAGTGCGGTGTGAACTTGGTGAAAAGTCGACGAAAGATGTATTTGCCGCATAAGCCGGTACTACGTAAGGTATGTACATATATGGGCATTCCCATGGTGGCGCACGTGACAGTCGTACGATTTCAATGTGATACAAAAAAGGAATACCATTTGTTTTCTTTAACTTTTTTGGGCCATTGTATAGCACGTAATTAGCTCTATATTTAACCGAAAAATTAAATCAATCGAACTGCTTGGTCCTGAAATATAAGCATTTAAAGAGAGGTTCGTTACGTGACAAAAAATGGAAGTTGATTTTTTCTTTTCTTACAAAATCGCAAAACTCTGCGAATTGTGGATGGCTATTTTGATGAAACTTATTTTGATATGATTTGGAGCAATTCTAGTTGTTTTTAGAGTTTTTTGAATTAATGCAAATTGTTTCAATTCTCTTTTACAACCCCAAGTGTGAAACGTGACGTGACGTGGCGTCACGTGACATAAATTTCCATCGTTATATTTTTGTTAATATTGCTTTTAAATGAATTTTCAACGCAAATAAAACATGTATTTTATGTAGAATATACTTTATATTTTGACTTCAGCGCCAATTCAGGGTCAATTTATTAGAAATCTATGATTTATTATGTTTCGACCACATGCGCCAAATTCGAACCAAATCGGACCATAAATACGGTTTTTCGAAATATCTCGACCTTGGCACCACCTAGGAAGACCAATTTATGCAAACATTATTCTTCTCACATAGCCAGTATATATTTTAAAAAGCAGACAAATCGGCCCGTAAATACGTTAGATATAAAACTTTTATTTTTTTTTGTCGTGGTGGACCTTCCGCTGGAAACACCCATATGCATACATACCTACATACACACAAATGTGTGCATATTAACGTACATATGTATGTAGTATATAAGGATACTTCACGAAAAATTGGCTTACACGAAATATTTTTCCACAAGCTTTCAAAATGAAAAAATTAAAATCGGGGTTCTCTTTATACAATTTTTAGCTTTTTTACAATCTCTTTGATGTTAGATGCATCACAAGTTACCAAAAAAAACTGTCAATACCTTTTAAATAGCGACATTTTTAATACAAATCCCGGCAAACTTTCCTTTACAGTTTTCATGGAAATTTGAAGAGCGCAGCCCTAAATTCACCACTTTCGTGTTCAAGTTACCAGGAAAAGGTATTTCATTCTATCATCAATATTGAATTTCTTTAATATTTTTTATGCCTACCCGTGATTCGTTATCTGGACACTGTCAGATGATGCTAGTTTTGAAAAAATTTGCGCTAAAATGATAAAATATTACAGGTTTATTACCTTCAACGATTACCGAATAATTAGAAAGAGCTCTGTTCGAGTCTGGTCTTAGTGCCTTCTTCTTCATTGGCGCTGTACCCGCTTAAGCGATTTTGACCTTAGTGTCAATCTGAACAAAACATAACTGATGCCGTTTCGCAAGAAAGCGAGAAGACCACAGATCAGAATCCATTCTCTCAATGGAGGAACTCCTACAATTCCCTGGAACTGAAGTACCTAGCCATCGTATTAGACACCAAACTGAGCTGGAAGACAAATGTCTTAGAGAAGCGTAAAAGCGTCACATGCACGATGACCTGCAGTAGAAACGTGGGACTAAACCCAAAACTTTTTCCATGGAAGTACACGCCTATTATAAGACCAATAAAAGCTTAATATGGCGGCCACCATTTTGTTATTAAGACTCAGGATGGCAGATGTTAATTTTTTAAGGGTACATCTTCAAATCCGTATTGAATTGTGTCGCACATCGTCTGCTTAATGTTGTTAAATCTCCGCCCACATCTTGATTCACGGAACGGATATACTGGTCAGAAGGTATTTTACTATTCCATGATCCTCTTGTTGACTCATTAGATAGACAGATAAATCATTGCAACCATTAGTCCTGGTGTATCCTCAGCTCATCAAAATACATCAGCAAGCCCTAGAGTCTATAAATGTCAGAATATATGCCGGGTAGGGAGTGTGTGTGTGCACCTCTCTTGGCCATAGATGCCCTGTGCTTCTCTCCCTGCTGCGTGAGATTCTTTCTCTCGCTTTGGATTCTTTACACACTCTAGGATCACTGAGGATTTGAGATCGAGGGATGAGAGAAAGCCTTAAATGTCGTCTGACTATCACTTAAAATCCTTCGAAGGTTGACTTCAGCACGCAGACTGATGTCATACACTTCTGATTGGAAGATGATTGGCAAGGACATATCTCTCCATAATAGAGGTGCTGTATGTATTAGCCTTAAGTTTTCTTTTTAAAACTATTAGTCTATGCATATCATCTCTAGTGAGCGGAACTAGAGGTAGGTGGGAGCGAAGCTTAACCCTGTTCCTAGATGATAAGGCCTTAACATTGCCAAAGCCCTCCCCAGCGAAATTCAGGAGAGTTCGCTTTGCAGCCTGCTTAATTGAGATTTGCATAAGCACCATTTTTAAGATTTTTAGTTATATTTACAGCTATATATTCTAAAATAAGATCTTGCTATTGGTGTTTTGGGATTTTTGCTTTAGTTTTCGAGATATTCGCTAAAATTGTATAGGTAATTTACTAGCAATTGAGTGAACAATGTAGTCATACTAAGCTAATCATGATCTTTCAAATGGCGCTATAATTTTTTGGATATCTGCTCTAGTTTCTAGGATATTGAGTAAAAAGTATCGTTTATTTTGTACTAATATTTATCACATTTTGTCGTATGCCTACGGTGACCATTCGTACCGGTTTCTGCGGGACAGTACCGATTTTGAGAAAATGGTCCCGGTGAATATTTTTTAAAAGTCGGGACGTATAAATGTCCCGATTTTTTTAAATTTGGACNAATTTTTTGGATATCTGCTCTAGTTTCTAGGATATTGAGTAAAAAGTATCGTTTATTTTGTACTAATATTTATCACATTTTGTCGTATGCCTACGGTGACCATTCGTACCGATTTCTGCGGGACACTACCGATTTTGAGAAAATGGTCCCGGTGAATATCTTTTAAAAGTCGGGACGTATAAATGTCCCGATTTTTTCAAATTTGAACCGATTAAGTCTCGATTTTCAGNCGACAAAGCGCTTAGATAATAAAGATGACAAATTGGAAGCTGTGGTCGGTGGCTCGTCGTTTTCAATGTGTTCTGAACTTAAGTCTCGAGGTTCATTGTTTTATTTATTCATTTATTAAGACTCTCCCTGTACTCTGGCCCAAAAACTATTTTTCGTACAAACGAAGCAGCACTTTCGTTATCACAAAGGACATAGAACAGAAGTGGGTCATAAACATAGCCAGCATCCTTATGAATAATATAATAATATAATTAATGAAATTATAAAACATAATAGTAATACCCTCAAAAAATCGTGGATATGAAAAACATCAGCTGTAAATAGAGTGGCGTCTATTCCCCTTTCGATTATTTAATGTTTATTCCCTTTTATGAAAGTGTGGCTCGTTATCTAACAAGGGCCATGTAAGTCAGAATTTGAAACTTAGTATAGAAATTACCAAAATTCGACAAAGTTTCATCTATTTTGAGCTTTTTAATAAGATTTCTTAAAAACACTGAGTAGGTATGCAGTTTTGTAACCTAGTCAATTCAAAGTATAAATTTTAAGTAGCTAAGACTTATGATATTTGGTAAATCTTGTGGAAGGTGTTGCTTATTTTCTCCATACAAAAATTGTTCAACATACTGTGTATGGAAGAAAATGCCCGAACAAAAAATTGCCAAAAATCAACGGCAAGTCCAAGCTTCTCCTGTACTTTATTATACTAAAATTTAATGGGCTTCAAAACAGCATACTCGAGACAATTCTAGAATATCTGATGAAAATGTTTCAAATTGTGATGAATATTTATTCAAATTCGTTGAATTTTTATAATGTTCTACAAATTTTGAAATTTTTATTAACATACATGTTTTTTTAGAAAATAAGTTATATTTTTCATAAAAAAATAATAAACATTTTTTAGAAATTGCCATCCAAAGTAAAAGTGCACTTTAGCGTAACCAGACCAAAAATTTATGAAAAAATTCGAGAGCGATGTCAATCGAGGCGTTTTAATGCCAATAATAATAATCCGAGAGCGTAAATTGACTTTTTTTAACTAATGAAAGTCATTTACAAAAAACTATTGCACTTTTTGCACCTTGTTTTCATGAATTTCACGCAAAAAAATTAAGTATGTAAATGAACACAACTTAACACACACAAATTACTACTTACACACTTGTGACGTATTAAGTGAACATTTTCGCGAAATTGTAAAGGCTGTTAGACATGTGGTTTTCAAGAAGAATTAAAATGCATATAGTTTAATGTTATGGCCAAGAATTCAGCTTTATTATAAAGATAAGGGTTTGCCATTATGTTTTAAAAATAATTTCGGGCAAGTGACCGACGCGGCTGGCTCGAATAAATTCCAGCCGAGAGGCCCAATTTTCTACCACTTTTTGCACAATTGGGGCCGTATGTCAGCAATAACGCGCCGAATATTCTCTTCCAAGCCGTCAATCGTCTCGAGCTTATCTGCGTACACAAGCGACTTCCCATAACCGCACACAAAATAGTCCAGCGGTGTTAAATCGCACGATATTGGATGCCTACGACGCGAGATAATGCGCTCCCCAAAAGTTTCCTTCAATAAATTGATTGTGTCGTTGGCTGTATGGCATGTTGCGCCGTCTTGTTGGACCCAAAGGTCGTTCACATCAACATCCTCCAATTCAAGAATGAAAAAGTCATTAATCATGGCTCTATAGCGTTCCCCATTGACTGTATGACATTATGGGCGGCTTCATTTTTGAAGAAATATGGACCAATGATTCCCTCAGCCCATAGAGCACACCAAACAGTTACTTTTTGAGGATGTAACGGCTTCTCAACAATGGCTTGTGGATTATCATTACTCCAAATAAGACAATTTTGTTTATTAACGTACTTATTCAACCAAAAGTGAGCTTCATTGCTGAACAAAATTTCCTTGTGAAAATCGGGATCGGTGGCCATCTCGTTTTGGGCCCATTCACCGAACGTGCAACGCGCTTGATGGTCCTTCGGCTTCAATTCTTGCACGAGTTGGATTTTGTTAGCCTTCAAATCAAGATCCTTCTGCAAAATCTTCCATAAAGTGGATGGGCACAGCTCTATTTGTTGTGCGCGATGGCGGATGGACTCATTCGGGTCTTCTTCGATACTCTGCTCCACAGCTGCAATAGCGTCTTCGGGGCGCGCTGTGCGGCATCTCTGAGGATGCGCATTATCTACTAGAGTAAACGTGGTGCGAAACCGATCCATGGTTGCTCGATTTACCGACTCTGCTGGGCGATTATGTCCACCGAATATTGGACGCAGCGCGCGATTTTGGTAATAAATTTGCACGATTTGCAAACGTTGTTCCGGAGTAAGTCTGTTCATTATGAAATGGCAAACCAAACTGAGTCCGCACAACAATCTTGTCAAGTTACTGCCATCCCTAAATTGGCGCGTCAAGCGCCAAACAACTGTCAAAAATCCTCATGCCCATACAATTTGTATGAAGCATCCCACAATAACGCGGCGCTAACGCCGAGCAAATGGAATTTTCATTTTTGACAGGGCGTTACGTGTTGAAGTTGGATGCGGAAGACGGAAAGAAAGAGAAAGGACAAAAAAGTGAAAGAGGAAACGAGAATAAAAACGAGAGGATCTGAGAAAACGTCAAAAATTACGACGCGTTGATTTGGGGATAGCGCGCGCTGACACTCGTCGACAATGGATAACGCAACGCTTAGCGCTCCAATTTAGGGACGGCAGCTTGGCGGAAAATTGGTGCTGCCACTCTATTAAAAAAACTCCAACTCCTTTGTGCGTAGGCGGCCTGCGGCCGCGCTTAGGGATTATAACCCTAACTAAGTAGAATTCTCCTTTTGTTTTGCCGAAAAAAAGAAACGGAACTCCCCGTTCTTTTGTCAAAAGTATATTACGTTTCTTGTGCATATTTTGGATGTTTTTAAAATTGAAATGCAAACAATATATCGAGCCCTAACCGCCAAAATAACGTAAGCGACACTTTTTTCAAAATTTTCCTTTTGATGCAGAAATATTCCTAGAGCATCTAGATGCATTTCTGCATCAAAAAGAAAATTTTGAAAAAAATGTCGCTTACGTTATTTTGGCGGTTAGGGCTCGACATGTATGCTAGTAAATAACAGACAAGGTAGCAGCACCGATTTTCCTCCATCTTATTTATATTAACCTGACAAGATTGTTGTGCAATGTCACGGAAATAATTAATACGTGTTAAGTTGTGTTCATTTACACCATTTATGTATTTTCGCGAAATTCACCAAAACCAAGTAGAAAAGTGCAAGGTTTTTAAATTAATTAAAAATGTTAATTTCCACTATCGGATTATTGTTATTATTGGCGTTAAAACGAGTCGATTGATACCCCTCCTAACATTTTCCGATGAGTTTTGGTCTGGTTCAGCTAAAGTGCACTAATACCCATTCCAAACTTAAATAGCGATTTCCCAATACGACAATCTTTTACCCAGGCCACGAAATGTTCTTTCTTCTTCCAATATGATCATTTATTTTAGGTCACCTTGTATTTGGGTAGGTGTTGTAAAATATATTCGATTATTTTGTATGTTGCGTGAGGCAGTCTAATGTATGTATGTACATATGTACTACATACATCAGTACATTCAAGGCGCACATTAGAAATTGGCAAACACTTTCGCACATCACATACATATGTACCTAAAATCATTGGAGCCACGCGCTATATGCGGCCATTGTGCCTACCTACACACCTTTCACCACTTAACCAGCAATCACTTTTTAAAATCACTTTATGTACAATTGTATGTATGTAGGTATATGTATGAAAGTATGTATGTAGATACTTTTATTCCATAAATTTGTATTCTAAACATAAATCACGTTAAAGAAATAATCAAATCAAATAAACATATTATCCGCATATAACTGCATCAACCTCACCAAAGCAATAACAAAGTTAAATATATACACATGTAGGTACATCTGTACATTATTTAGCTATTACCTACTACATATGCATATAGGCATTAATACTGACCATTAAACAAATGAAACGTCCTGTCTGCAAAACACGAAACAACAAAAGCACTGCACTTCCAATTCTGGAGAAATATTCGTATCAACACAAAAATGTTAACGAAAAGAAAATCGCTTAAAACAACGCAGCACTTTTTTGTTGGATGGTTGCCGTCACTACCAGATATTTCTTTTTTTTCACTATAGCCGGCTTTTATGAATATGGCGGTTTTGAAATTGTTGTTGCACGTGTACTATGGCTATGTGTCGTTAGCGTATTTATTTTTTGGTTGGGGCGCGCTCCACATACCGTTTTCAACAAATTGTTCGTTCGCTCGCTTGAATCGCTTCCGTCTGACTGACGTGAAGTTACGAAAAATATTCGATGGAAACGTGAATAGTAAGCTCCAAAGAGCTCGTCGTACATATGTATGTGTGTATGTATGTATGTATGTACATCCACTTGGAGCGCGGTTGCCGCATTCAACAGACCCACAACGATTCCAGCCGAACTGCTCCAACGAGCGAACCGAGTCATCATCATCATCATCTCATAAAGCAGCAAGTGACTCGACCGGTGTTTTATTTATTTGCCTTTATTGTTATTATTACGAGTATCGTTATACTATTGGTTTGAATGTATAGATGTATCGACGAATGTGTGTGGTGGTTTGTTGGCAACTACATACTATCTACTGAGAGGAATGCAAGAATGCAAAAAATAGGCTGGAAGGGTTTTGAATCGGCAATAACGACGTTGGCAGTACCTTACATACAAACATATGTACATATATTGCTATTTTCACATATTAGGCTAGAATCAATCTCAAGACGTAGTGTTTGGTCACCAGTGTGACCACGTTAGCCTGTTTGAGGCGAGATTTAATAATTATTTTTTTGCTCTGGCCTCGGAATGTTAGGTTTAGTTTAGTGCTTTTTTGTCGATTTTTTTTACTGCTCCTGTTTTATATGTAAGTACACTTAGAATAAAACTACGAATTATGGAAATGTAAAAAAATGTTGCTGTTAGCGATACACTTATCCATAACGCCTTTTTCCAACGCAGAAATATTTGGCTAATGAGACTGATCTTTGGAAATTCGTGCAGCCAAGACGAAAGATTAACTGAATCGTAATGATAAATTCTTAAAGCATGTTACTTCTGTCTAAAAAAAAAACCAACCGGCAAAATGAGGAACTCTTATTAATGAACACTTTTAGGCAGGGTCTTACATTTGTAAGCTAATTAGAAGACCTTCTCTGTCTCCTTCTGTCGGATGTCAAATAAAGAAAGCACGTCGCGGGGTGTCTGGAGCAATGTTAAATTGGTACTGCGTCGTCATGAAATATTTTCCCGTTGTAAGAGAAGCCGATCTAGAAGCCATTGCATTGAATCAGAATGAAGGCCTCTTAAAGCCGTCTGGTAAGTTTTAAGTAAAAAGTTTAAAAACCAATTTAATGAATATCGTTCTCTTGAATTTTTAGAGGTGCTTTTAAATTTGTCGGCATAAAAGTGCTGACTTTTTTAGGTTTATTTTTTCACTGCCCTTAACCCTTTCTAAGCTTTTTTAAGTAAATTTTGCTTAGTTATTTTTATAATCTGGCCACACTGTTGGTCACCAATGACACCATTTACGCGGCGAGAGTTATTGAAGCTGTTTATTGACTCTCAATTGATGACATTTATGGCCTGCGTTCCGTCTGATTCAGCCAATGACTTATTGCACCTGGTGTTTGAGATCTATGAGATGGATTCTGGCGTACCTAGGAGAAGACTCGGCTTCAAGCAAGTGTCTGCAGTGGTTATGTCCCCGGTAGCATTCCAAAAGTAACTGTTGTTTAGCGTAATATTAGGCATACGGAGCTTATGGAAGCATTTGTGTATCGCTGTGTAATGATGCTGAGATGACATCAGAAATCATTCCATGACAGTCCTACGTGCGGCGTTCTTAAAAGTCTGAAGTTTCGTCCATTGCTTCCTATGACCACACAGATGCAGCATAATTCATATATTATATTTCATTACCATTACAGTCTGTTTTACGCACCGGAATGGCTAAGAGTTTTTACCGAACAAGGGCTGCTGCTTTAGCGATCTAGGTTAGGTTTGGTTGAAGTGGCTGGCTGCCTGCATGCAGTTGAGGAAAAAGTCACACTTGGGCCAGTCAGCTTACCTAGAAATATAACCAATTGAGTGCATGCTGCACATATGTAAATACATAGGTCCGCCAAATAGTATAACATTTCAAATTTTTGTTGTGCATTTTTTTCGTTTCGTTTTGAAGGAACCCTTTTATTCTTTTCTTATGAATCATTCATCAAAATGGCTACTTTCTCTTTTAAATCTCACCATCTTTCATTTGAAAAAGAAAAATCAAATCTGTTTAGAATTGGAGGCTCTACGCTATTTTGAACCATATTTTTTGAATACAGACCGCTGTGCGCCGCTCAGCCACTCGCGGTGTGACCAGGGCCTTAAGCGAAGCTGTGCCTTTGCATAGTCATGAACCCTAGTTATAAGTAGCTTCAAAAATCTTTTAATTTTTAAATATGAGATATTTTTAGATTTCAATAAGCTATGAAGAGATAAGGGGCATCGAGGTTAAAAATTGTTTATATGTATTAATCATTGTTTTCAGTGCTTTTATTTGTATGTCCTTTGTATTTCTCTTTTGTCTTATCTATTATGTACATATTATGTATTTACATATGTACATATGTATGTATGTACACTTGTTTTGCTACTAATAAATGCCGAATGTAGCTATTTTATAAGGAGCAGAGCAAAATTTTTTATTAATCAGTGCTATTTTTCAAGTATCGGCAACATTGTCCTATCTTCATATTAATAAAACTTATGTACATACATACGGGTATGCCTGATTTTTCCATAACCGTATAAGGTCGAGTTAACCCATTTGTAATCTAAGAAGCTGCTGGTCTTCCAGTATTTTGGAGCTTGCCATTTGTGCACTCATTCCAGCAAAAGCAACACCCCACCACCACCACCACCACCTACATACATACATACATATATACATATGTACGTTACAAAAATTCCGACACGAAGCGCGGCAAAGTGTACGCAATAATTTAATAAACAAAAGAAGCAAAACAAAAACTGAAAATAGCAAAGCATACATAGTGTGGCGAATGATAAAAGGCAGACAGCGTAAAATAAAAACAGCTGGAAGCTTGCGCATGCCGGCAAACACTGACAAAAGGTGCATTCTTTTGCAACCGAGCTACAAAAAACACTCGCTTAAATGACGAAATACCAGCAAAGCAGCAACACAAACTCAGCCAGGTCGGTTAAAAAATTCGCGACCGGAAGGGTAGTGTTGGTAAGTGAGAAAACTGCTCTATGGTGAATTTTTAATGGGAAAGTGGAGAGGGAACGTTTTGTTTTCATATATAAATGATTTATATTTTAAATAAGTAAATATACTACGCAAATACCTCACACAATTACTCATTTCTGTTGGTTTTTGTGTCTAAATCCCGTGAAACTAATCACATGTTTCTTGCCAGATACTAATAGGGTTGCTTAAGTAGCTCAAAGGAAATTTTACTCGAGTTGAGCGTTCTTTTGTCGCTCGTTTACAAAAAAAAATGCAGCTATAGCTACATAAACGTAAGCTCATGCACATGCGGATACAGCAAGTACCCTGCAGGAAATGGGACTAGTTTGCAGCTAACTATTAACTAACAGTTGACTAGTGGTAACTATTTATTGACTATTCGCTTTGGCCGTAACTAACTACTTTTCAAGAGCGATGGCCGCAAAATAGTGAGAACTGGTTTCCTATGCATTAGATGTCAACTAACTTGTAGCTAATTACTTTTGGATATAAACTATCAATAAAAAAAAAACAAAAAATTTTAAATTTTTTATATTTATATTTATTTTATTCAACATTACATATTTGCTTATTTGTTTAGATGTTCTTTTGTAGGTAGTCTCATATTTGAATTCGATCAGACATAACATCAAAATGATAACATAAAATTTCGTCTTTCATTTAATTTGTCCTGAATATGAAAAAGAATCTGCGAAGTCCAGAAAAAGAGTGTATTCCAAGTAATTTTTGTACGAGGTTACTTAAATAAAAACTTGTAAAGAAAACAAACCCCCGATTACGTCCGCATGACTCCTGCACGACTTTGCAACTAACTTAAAGTTAGTTTTGTCATAGCCAATTAAAAGTTAGTTACTTATCGAAATCTCGCAAAAAGCTAACTAGAAGTTGGTTATTTTAATAAATTGATATTTTTTTCTGCAGCGTACATAGTGGAGCATTTGTGGTGTACAATACTCGGTACCCAATACTTGAAAAAAATTTCGGTACCATATTCTTCCTTTTCGGCACCCGGTACCGATTCAATACATCAAACGTGTATATATTATTATATAAAAAGTTTTTCCTAGGCTAAACTGGTTCTACCTAACGCAAATATATAATGTAATAAAATGAAGTGCATACATAAATAAATAAAAAAGTAAACAAACAACAAAAATTTTGTTTTCTTATTGATATTTTATGTCCAAAAGAAGTTAGTTGACATCTAATACCACCTATAACTATTTCGCGGTCATCGCCATAGAAATATAGTTAGCTTTCCCCAAAGAAAATATACAGATAATAGTGACCTTTAGTTCCTTCCTATTCAACTACAAGTTCTTATAGTTAAATACATTTCCCGCAGGGTATAGACATTTGTATTTACATATGTACTATACATATATGTGTGAATTTATGCGTGTACATACATACATATTTAGCAGTGTGTGCTGCAACTTTAGTGAAGCTTTTTATAAAATAAATACAAAAGCTTTGGACTAGTTTACGTTTTATACAAAAGCTTTATTTTATAATATTTATTCGTTTACGTACGATATAAAAAATACGATATGCTTGCTATAATTGCTACACTGCAGCAGCACATCTACAAACTTGTTTCTTGCACAATAACACACAACAGCACAATATCGGATGATCTGTATAAAACTGGTGGCGAATAGCTTTTGTTAAAACGAATATTCGTATTACCATATGTACATATACATTCCACCTTACCGGAAAAAATTTCACTCCTTAGGCCCGGTTTCTCAATGTCTGGTTAATACGCAGGATAAGGGCCGGTTGCTCAAAGCCTGGTTGACACTAATCCCCGTTTAAACATCGTTATCGACGTTACCGACACCGTGGTATATGCATGGAGTCGAAAACGTCGATAACGATGTTAACCGATAATTAGTGTCAACCAGGCTTTGAGCAACCGGCCCTAAATATCGTTAACGACGTGGTCGACTTCATAACATACATATAACACACAGTCGATGACGATGTTTAACCTGTAGTTAGTGTTAACCAGACCCTTAGGGCTGATTGTTCAATGTCTGATTAACATAAATCGGAGGTAGAAGCTCCGGTTAAATACAACGACTATTTTATCGATCACATATTATATGCATGATGTCGAAAACGTCCATAATGCTGTTTAACCGGCAAGTAGTGATAACCAGATATTGAACAAAGTTCACTGACATCAAGAACTTCGTTCTAATACTTACCCACCATATTTCCGTTTTTCTCACTCTAGCGTGTCATCCCAATGTTAGTAAATTAAAACTCACCAATAATCATTAAACTTTTTCTAAGAAAGTATTTTGATTATTTTAGTATAACTGTTTGAAAAAAATATATTATATTACCTTACAAAAATACATCAGACTAAGAGCCGGTTTCTCAAAGCCTGATTAACAATAATCATCGGTTAGCATCGTTATCGACTCCATGCATATAACACGGTGTCGGTAACGTCGATATCGATGTTTAACCGGGAATGAGTGCCAACCAGGCTTTGAGCTACTGGCCCTAAGGGCCGTTTTCACAATTATACTTTGCAAATAGCCTACAAAATAGTGTTGGTAGTGTCTGTGGAAGTGCTAAGGACGATCAACCAGAAAGAAGGCGGTCATGACGGAAGAAATCTTGCATCCAAAAAGAAAAAATCCCTCGGTGGTGATAATTAGCTAAAGGTATCTGAAGGTACTGTTTATGCTTGAATAGATTGGAAATTATGTAGCACTGGTACGGCACATGACGAGGAACACAAGGCAAGGATATGCAAATAGTGAAAGAGTACAAAAAGATTCAAACCACGCAGCCATCGTCGAAGTTACTGATCACCAAAAGCGAAATGCTCTCAAAAAGAAGGCGGTCACGAGGCCGTTCCCAACTGGCGGCTTGAAACGACGAAAACAACAGATTACTGCTGGCCTTGCAACAGTAGGGGTTGAAGATTGATGTGAGATTATCGAACCTAGAGTTCAACTCAAGCTTAGGCTGAAACCAGCTATGGATTTCCATTGGGCTTTTAGCTATTTTCAATGGCCGAACCGAGCGAAGAGTTGCTTCCGTGTATTAAATAAGCTAAAGAACAAATACCTTCCGGGATTGCTGAATAGAAGGCCATTAAGGTTAGACTCTGTTTACGGCACCCAAGGGGCGAATGAAGTGGCGATAGTTCCTCGTTTAATGTAGTTTAATGAACGTCTTTTCACTGATGGACTTACTCTGTATCAAATCCGTTCGCTCGTAGGGTTGTTATTTGAGATCCTAGGTGGAAGCAACCAAGGAAAAACTTCTAGCGAAGCGTGGTGTTGTGAATTTTGAAGCGATGAATATTTACCTCGCTGTATTAGCGTGATCGGACGACATAAAAAGGCACCATCAGCAAGGTCTGGGACTATGTGAGCTGATAAGGAGAGTAAGCTTTTAAATTATCTAGTTATTATCAGTCGAGGTTAGTTCCGTATGTGGAAAAGGTCACGTAAGTGGGAAATGGTTCTGACTGCCATTCACATGGGAGCGTTCAGAAGAGTTTCTTGTGCGTACGATTCAAATCGCAGCTTACGACGTCCAGATATTTATATATCCACGTATACTCTGGGTAGCGACCAAACACCCGTTTGGATGCGCTAGTGCCGCGTTATTGTGGGATGCTCCATACAAATTGTACGGGAATGAGGATTTTTGACAGTTGTTTGGCACTTGACGCACCAATTTAGGGACGGCAGTAAGTATCACCGCCGAAGAAGCGGTCGGATTTCAGCGAGCCTGAAAGAACAACTCATATGACTAGGAATCTCAAGAAACTGCAGAGAAAAAGGATGCCGACTACAGGGCTACGCTGCGATCAGGCGCAACGTGAGCCATATGGGGACATTATAGGGAACTGAAGAAATAAGCTAGACGTATTTGCCAAAATAAGAACAGAGAGGCCGAAATACGTGAATGCAAAGGGCTTGAAATGCTGGCCGACACAAAAAAAGCCCGAAATTTTTATCAGCGTATGAGGCGACTTACGGAAGATTTCAAGACCAGGGCGAACTTCTGTAAGAACAACAATGGCGACCTAGAGGCCGATGTTCAGAACGTACTCAAATTGTGGAGGGAACACTTTTCCGCCCTACTGAATAGCAAAAGAACTGCAAGTAGTGGAGAAGACGAAACCGAGCCCCCGGTCGATTAAGTGCACTCTGTCCAACTACCGCCGGATCAACATTCTAAGCGTAGGTTACAAGGTCTTATCGAGTGTATTGTGTGAAAGACTGAGGCCCACCGTCAATGAACTGATTGGGCCTTATCAAATTCACCATAGACCAGGTATTCACAATACGCTAAATCTTGAAAAAGACCCGCAAGAATATGATCGACACAAATCGTCTCTTTGTCGATTTCAAAGCCGCTTTCGACAGCACGAAAAGAAGTTGTCTTTACGAGGCGATGTCTGAATTTGGTATCCCGGCGAAAATAATACGGCTGTGTGAAACGATGTTGAGCAATACTACCGGCTCCATCAGAATTGCGAAGGTCATTTGCCACCGTATGCCGACGACATCTTCATTATCGGTAAAAACAATGCTACGTCTGTTCTGCCTTCTCGGAATTAGATAGAGAAGCAAAGCGAATGGGTCTGGTGGTGGACGAGGACAAAACGAAGTATCTCCTGTGTTGACGGTTACAAGTTTTGAAAAAGTAGACGACTTCGTTTATTTCTGAACCAGCCTTGAAATCCAAAGGATAATCACTATTGCCCAACAAGTGCTACTTTGGACTAAGTAGTCAATTGAGAAGTAAAGTCCTCTCTCTTCGTGAAAAAATCACACTCTATAAGTCAATCATCACGCCTGTGCCGGTGTATGGCGTGGAGGCATGGACAATGCAAACATCTGAAGAAGCGGCTTTTGGAGATTTCGAGCGAAAGATTCTTCGAAAAATTTACGGCCGTTTGAGATTTAACGATGAGCTGTATGAGCTTTATAACGATATAACATAGTGCAGCGAATTAAAATTCAGCGGCTCCGCTGACTAGGTCATGCCGTTCGAATTAACAGAAGCGCTCTAGCTCTGAAAGTATTCAACGCGGGTCGCGATGCTAGTTAGAAAGACCAGGTGGAGAAGGACTTGGCTTCACTTGGCGTTAGTTGGCACAGAAGAGAAACGATTGGCGTGCTATTTTAGACTCGGCCAAAACCGCTTCGGCGGTTACAGCGCCAATAAAGAAGAAGTTATTATTAGTCGGATTTGGTGTTCTAGAGATCAAAATACCTAGTAGCAGCTTTGTCCCCTAGAGACATTTTTACTTTCAGTTTTCTTAATGTTTATGCAAAGCTACTAAAAATTAACTCATTCACAACATTAACCTTGCAAATTTCATTGACATGGCAGTTTTTGTGATATATTGTACATATATGTACCAACATACATATTCGTACATACGAATGATAAAGAGTATATAAAGGTGTGTATCAGAACCTACGAATGTATATGTAAATCGGATTTGTTAAATCAACCAACGCATCATAGCACCATGTCATAGACATTCAAAAAAAAACTCAAATCGCCCTGTCAGCGCATAGCTATTCAGAACCGTCTTCACTAACCAACTAAAATCTCGGCTAATCCAATGCGCACCCGATTGGCTAATCTAATCCGTTTTGTGCTCGCAAAAATCACGACCAATTTATGGGAAAGTATTAGTATAAAAGCTTTTACAGCAGATCAACACAATTCTGTCAACGTTGACCAGTGAAAGTGTACACAGCGAACCGAAAGAACAAGTGTTTCCAAAAAACTGGAATTCATTACAACACAGCGTTGTTTTGGATAGCTTTGGTTTGGCAGTGCATGAAAAGGACGAAGTATATTGACCACTATGGATATGGATATGGAATATTCGTATAGCTTACCGAATCCGTTTGGAAATGTATCAACAGTGTCGACACTGCGCGCAGAGGCAAGGTGCTGTAGATGCAATATTAATTTTCAATCCCTCCCCACATGCCATTCCAGCTTAACTTAAGTACCAACTATTTACTCTTAGAATGTCAGATGTGCGGTTAATCGGTTGGAATGTGCCGCCAGAAGAGTTGCGTCATATACCCGATCATTGGTTGAAGTATCCGGAACCACCTGCTTCCCTACACTATCTGCTGGGCACGTTATATCTCTTCTTTACAACCGTATCGATGGTCGGTAACGGTGTGGTCATCTGGGTGTTCACGGCGTGAGTATGGCGGATAGACTACAGTTAATTCGGAAGAGCTTATTTTAATTTCTAACTCTTTCTCGTACACAGTGCCAAATCTTTGCGTACCCCATCAAACATACTGGTTATCAATTTGGCCATATGTGACTTCTTCATGATGCTGAAGACACCCGTCTTCATCTATAACAGCTTTCATAGGGGATTCGCTTTGGGTAACTTCGGTTGCCAGGTGTATGGCATACTCGGCGCTTACACCGGCATTGGCGCATCTACCACGAATGCTTTCATTGCATACGATCGCTACAACGTCATCACCAAACCAATGGAAGGCAAAATGACGCATGGCAAGGCGATTACGATGATTATGTTTGTGTATCTCTATGCCACACCGTTTGTAGTTGGATGTGTGACGGAGACTTGGGGCAGATTTGTGCCAGGTAGGTGAAATGGCTTATTTTCTTGTTGTTACATGTGTTTCAGTTAGGGATGGCAGCGCTGAGTCATTTGATAAAATTAATCGATTATTTTTGTCCAATTTACGATTTAATTGTATTCGTAGTTTTGTGTTTCATTAATCGATTAATTGTAAAATAATCGTAAAATATTTTCAAAAAATATGAATTCTGTAGTTGGATAAAATTGCAAACAGCCGCAAGAATTGCTCAAGTTCAGAGCATACAAAGGTGTAAATAGCTGCGCATGTAAGCATTGTCAAAGCTACAAACCTAATGCCGAATTTCCATTAGGCATTGAAATGAAAAAAATTAGTGTAATTTAAAGATTGCCACGCGGTATTAAATATAATGACGAATATTTTTTTAATGCCCAATTTTGTCATTATCATTTTTGCCATTTAATACCTAGTGGAAATCCAGCAAAAAGTTGGCAAGAGTGCATTGGAATCTTACAAATAACCGAAATATGGCGCCCGCAAAATAACCGACTATGGTTGGAATATTAAGGGTCTTCACACCCATTTCGGTAGTTTCGGTAATTCCATCAACTGTGAACGTCCTTTTCAGATATATTTTGTTAGACTGGTAAGCTATGTTTATCAACAGCTGATTCGCAGCCTTTTTCCTATAAAAAATAAATAAATTGTAACAGTAAATTGAATGAATTTACTTACTCATATGCGTTATGCCTTTCGGCAGCGAGCGGATTTAAAATTGAATAATTTTCGAACGGCTGATTGCGGTTTACCAACAATCTGAAAAATTATCAAGCTTCCACCACGATAAAATAATGATAAAATAATTTTACACAAACAAAATACATGCGGAAAAATTACCGAACACCGAGTACCAAACTCGAAGTGATGACCCCTATTGTAAAACCCCTTTTTCCAAGTTTTAACGTATTATTTTTGTTGTTATTGAACTTTTGTTATTTTTTTTATAAAAATATAGTTCATGCTTTAACAAAACCCGTGTAAATCCAAGTTTCCAAATTTGTGCAATATTAAAAAAAAATCAACAAACTTTCGTACAAGTTTCGAACGTTTTAAAAATTCCAAAAAATCAATCGAAATTTTTAACCATTTGAAACTTGTACTTTATTCTACTAGAATTCAATGGGCTACAAAACTGCATACTCAGAATTTAATTAAAAACCTCGAAATTTTAACGAATATTTGTTGAATTTTTTTTTAAATTGCATAAATTTTTAAGGCAGTGCACTATGGGAGATTTGAGCCTATTTTGTGGTCAGAAGTCAATTTCTTAACTTGCTTGAAATTAATTTTTTTTTGTAGTCGAAAGATTGGTACAATACAGCGATGTTCTATTGAAATTTTCAACAAATAAATTTTCGTGATTGGGATAAAGAAAAATTGTTTGGGTGTTCACACCAAATTTTGGCAAATACCCAATCGTGTGACGCTGCCTTTGAACTTGTATTTATACGGATGTTTTTAAATAATGAACTATAAAAAAAACTAACCAAAATTATATAACAGCAAAAATTATATTTTAAAACTTGTTAAAATTTGGTGCGGCTGTAATTTGTTCGACTACTGTACATAAGTTTACAATGATTACTCGGCCGTGCATCATAGCAGCACAATGCCGCTAAGCGCATTTTAAAATTTTCAGGCAATAGCCTCATGCGATTATCGAATATATTTTTTGTTGTTTGTGTGAAATATTTTATTTTTATCAGTATTCTTCTTTTAATCAAAATATGTTGAAATGAGTGAAACTAAAAAAAAACATTTTGCCAGAAACCTTAGTATATTGAGACCTTTAGAGGCAATGACAGTAATTGTACTGTGGCGAAAAACGCAACACTTTAAGCCAGTAATTCCGCTAGTGCATTGCGGTAGCGAACAAATAATTAAAGTATTACCAAAGCAGCTCTTCGCCAAAAATTAGGAGATGCCGTCTTGAAACAATTTGACCGAAGATTTTGCTCCATCGAACATTCTTTGTTTGCTAGCCACAACAACTTTACTCGACCAAAAGTTGAAAAAAATCATTTCAAAGATCCGTTAGCATTGTCCTCAGTAAAGAAATTCTTGAGAAATTAAATAATGTGCGCAAAGCATCTTATGGAAACGTCTTTGGGCCCCTCATAAATCTCTTTTACACAAACGAAGGCGAAAAGATGACGACTTTCGAAAAATGTTATTTAGTTGATACTTCGGTGGCTGCTGAACGCCTTTTTTCAAAAGCTGGTGCTAAAGCAACCGAGAAACGCAACCGTGTAGCAACAAAGCGCTTATCAAAACACTTGTTTTTGCAAAAATGTTTAAATAATAAATAATTATCGGCGCTGAAAATACTCGTTTTATTTTGTTTAAGGCTAATTAACCAGAGAATTAGAAATTTTTTATGAAAAATGTTTTTGTGAATACCCACTGTAAAAAATGCCTTTAAAAATTTGATCAACCGATTATTTCTGAATAATTGCAATTAATTTTTTTTGGTTTGTGATTAATCATATGATTAATTAATCGCTTATTTTATTTTTTTTGCCATATATATTTTTTGTATAACTTTTTTCAGTTGGTATTTAAAACTTCCGCATTACTTTGTTTGGCAACAGAGTTTAGTATTTAGTATCGATCCGATGCAATACATACATGTACATATGTTTGTAAATGTATCTATGTATATTTGTAGAAAGATTGAAATTAAAGAGTGTTAAGGGTGCTACAAGTTCAAGGTTGAATTAGACGGTGATTCCAACCTTGCCGTTCACATGGCTAATGCATTTTTGAGTATCGGATAAAATTACATAGTTTAAAAATGTTTGAAGTATCACACTAACTATATACATGTCTTTACAAACAGGTGGTTAACTTTCAATTAGGTTTAGGTAACACTGTGTAAAAAATAAAAAAAGTAGTGTTACGAATCATATATGTATGTACATTAGGGAGGTCCAAAGAAATTAAAGTCGGAATTATAATACTCTCACCCCCTAGCATTGTTCGAGGTATATTGAAAAAAACTATACTACTGTATTTCTTATAAAAAAAATATTTAGAGGTGGCTTAAAGGTCTCAAAGTTTTCCATGTATTTTATGGAAAAACCCAATTTTTTATAGAAATAGTATAGAATCCTCCAAATCTAGACTCTTCAATGGACCCTTCTTCAGGAGAATAATAGAACAATAAATTGGCACTTACAAACAGGGCCGTCCAGAGAAAACTCGGGCCCGGAGTGCAAAATCATGGGCCCTACCCATAAATTGTATTAATTTAAAATGTGATCAATTGACAGTTTTCCACGTAGCATTATTTAACGTTTAAAAGCCTATAACGAAGAAACAGTTTCTAGCGGAAATATCGAAAAATATTTGTTTCTATAATGAATTAATTTTTTTTATAAAAATGTTAGTTATAAATATAAGATAAGCTGCAATAATTCAAAATCAGTTAACATACTCAACAAAATCATAAGTCTGCCATTATTTCAGGCCTCTCGAAAATCCCGGGCCCGGGGGGATTGCACTGCTTACCACTACACTACTTCAAGGAATAATACTCAATTGTGTATGTAACCAGGGTTGCCACTGACGAAAAAAAAAACTTACCATCCACTTAAAAAAATCTACCAAATCTGGAAAATATCTACCAAAATTTTTTTTTTGATATTTTAATAAAAACTAGTTTTTAATTTTTTTTTAGTTATTTCAATATGAATTAAAATAGTTTTTAAGGAACTTTTTATTTAAGTAGTTATACGGCATTTGAGATCATATTAACGGCGTATTCTGAGTTTCCTTTAACCAAAAGCGAAAGTGATGAAACTAAAGGCAACAACGAAACTTCATCATTTGAAAAAACTTGAACTGCAGTTATTATAGACAAATACAGTTTTTTACAGATTTTTGTTAATATTCACAATGTTTTTCAAGTAAAAATTGTTTTGTTTTTTTTTGTGTAAGAATAATTTTTGCGCTTTACCCAAACCCATAAAAATCAAGGATTCCAGCTATATACAACATATAGAAAAATTAAAAAAAAAGTCGTGTAAATTTCGAACTTTTTGCTCTGAATCTTTAGAACAATTAATGATGGAATTTTATTTGATTATAAACAACAATGTGCAACTAAAAATACCCGTTGATTTTTTTTTAATTAATTTGCCGCCAGTCTTTTGTGGTTTTTATCATTTAACTATTGCCATTGATAAAAAATGGCGTTGATTAATTTTTTTTTGCGAACAACCATAGCACGTAATTACATAATACTATAATAATAATCATTTAAAATACTTATGCAATTAAAAGCTCCTCGGGATTCCACTAAAATGACTTTTTAATGGAGCACGATATGTTCGCCTTATATCGATAAACATTTATACGTATGAATATAAAAAGCATTCGAAAATTAATGCAATAAAGTACACTACATTTTGGAAAGAAATTTATAATATAAAGATAACTACGAAAAATAAAGCGAGAACGAAAAGTTCAACAAAAATCTACCAAAATGAGAAAAAATTTACCTTTTTACCAACCCAAATTTTTTCTACCAATTTTGGTAACAATTTACCAAAGTGGCAACCCTGTATGTAACTATTCTTTAATATTAACTTGTTTTATGGAGGTCAATCAGAGATAGAGGTGAGCAAGTTACGGTACATCTTCTCACCAAAGAAGAGTTGCGTCAAATAGGATCCTTCAAGCCTTCAAATCCGCAGGTCCAGATGGTGTTTCACCGAATCAGCCGCAGCAATCTTTGGAGTTAGCTCAAAATGGCTGTATGCTATTTTTAATGGAGCCCTGACCCTTAACTACATTCCGGAGACCTGGCAAATGTCAAGGGTTGTCTTCATCCCCTTGTAGACCTACTTCTTATTCTACCACCATCTCTCCAGCTCAATATAACGGAGCGACTGATTGAATCCCTCCTTAGGGAACCAGTTGCAAACACACGTATGGCATCACATCATGCCTATATGAAGAGGTAATCCACCGAACAGCGTTGCGTGTCGAAAACAGAGAAATCTTTAACGATAAAGAAATATACCTTGATAGCATTTCTAGACATCAAGGATACTTTCAACAACATCACTTTTGAAGCAATCAGATCAGCCCTAACGGCAGTGGGCATTCACTCAAAGTTGTGGTCGCTCATACGATAGTGGGTGGAAGGCTCCAAGGTCACTGCGTATGCTGACGATCTTGCGATGGTTGTGAGTAGAAAATTTTCACAAACTCTGTATGATATCATGCAGGACAGACTAAATAATTAGAATGTCATGTAATTGAAAGATGGACCTGGGAGAAAGACCTGGGCATTAACCCAGACAAAACTAGCCTGGTGCTCTTTACAATAATATCTGTGTTCATATGGAATAGTAGCTTATTTCGGGAAGCTGGTTTAAGTATAATGCGTTTATTCGGACTGTTGCAAGTCTCTAAGCGAGATGGCTGAGCAGTCTGCTCTTCACTTCGTATGAGTGCCGTGGCAGCGGAACATATCAGGCATCGAAAAGGCAGACGAACTTGCAAGAGAGGGCACATCCGCTCCACTTTCGCGGAAGTGTTTAGGCATTCCGCTCGCTACCTGCAAGCTCGTTCTTAGGGATCTATCTCTTAAACTAGCAAGTGATAGGTGGGCTTGAGTCACCACTTGCTGCAATACGAAACTTACGTGGCCAAATTGGGTCAAAAAACGGCCGAAGGATCTCCTCATGCTGAGCAGAGGGGGCTTAGAGCCGCAGCCGTGGGTCTGTTAACAGGCCATGTTGCCATCGGAAGGCACGCGGAGAGGCTAGGGGTCTCCCATAACGACTTCTGCAGAAGCTGCAGAAACGAAGAAGAGTCAGAAACCTTGCAGCACCTGTTATGCGAATGCTCCGCTCTTTGTGGAAGAAAACGAAAGTTACCCGAGTTAACCGAGGTAGGCAACTTCTGGATTTCGCGCAATCCACACGATGGTTTGAGGGTTCTAACGATCCGCGTGGTATCACAACGGGCCCAAAATCTAACGGCCTAGATATGCCACTTGAACCTAACCCACCTTATGGGTCAAACAAAACCCTCGATAAATGATATAATAAGACCCGTAAAGAAACTTAAATATTTAAAAATTGTTAAATAAACAATTGAGTAGTATTTCTTAAAGTCTCCTAAGGAGAAACATAGACTGCATTTCTTTATTCATTCTGAACGTTTGGAATAAGCTTTTTTGTTTATTTATTCTTTAGAACGTTCCTGTTGATATGTTGACGTATATTTCAAACGCATTCTGTTTATTCCGGCTGTGAAATGGGATTATCCGGAATGTATAAAGAAACGCAGCCATAGTTTTCCGATTGAAAAATATGTTTACGTGTTTATTTTTTCGCTTTAGGGGATCATACCTATAAAATTCAGACTTTACTTTTCTCACATGTATTTTTCTACCACCCCAATGTACATACATACATATACCCAGTTTTCTAGTTAGACTATTAAGCGCCCGGGGCAAATATTGATATAACGCCCACAACTACTCCTACAAAATACTCCATGTTACCACAAAAAAAAAAAACAATTTTTACCTCCAAAATGTACTTTTTCCATTATTCGCCATGATTTACCATCTTTTCACTGTGAGGTTTGCGTGCAATACATACAAGCAGTTTACATTTGGGACTGTAAACCTTACTCAAAAGATTTGCATTTCGGACACGATGAACACAGAGAGATCAGCTATAGACTAAATTCTTCCGCGTAGTACTTACAATTGTTAGTAAGGTAAACACCAAAGTGATCCTGAAGAGGACGTCAAAAATCCCAACATACATATATAGTGGTTTACGAGATGCCAAAGCTTGGCCAGATAAAATCAATTTATTTTTTAGAAATTCGATGGTTGGGCAAAGCAGCAGCAAACTTCGGAATGCTGATGTCAAGTTGTCGCAGGTTTATACTGGTCGATCTTTAGACAAGGGCGTAGCTGGATCTAATGTAGGAAAGAGCAAAGGTTAATATAAGAAAACAACAAATCTCCCAGCAATAGGTTGTTCCCTGGGTATAGGACCCGTAAGATAAAAAAATATACCCAATAAGTGACCCAAAACAGCCTTTTTAATTGCCCTCTCCTCCAAACTTTGACGGCCCACCACACGAAACAAGGACTACGCTTTAAGCATATGCGCTTGCAATGTCCGTACCGTCCATAGGAAAGGTGTCTTCATGCAACTGCTGATTTTCTTACAGAAATACTAGGCTTGCATCACCATTGTACAGGAAATGCAGTGAACGAATTTTCGCAATCCGCTTAACATATTTGCTCCAACAATCGAATTTGAATCCTGCTTAAACAAGAACTGTTTGGGTCTCATCGACCGGACATAAATGAGCAGTGGGACTCGATCCTCCAATCTATGCTCAGCCATCTCGTTTAGAGATCTGCGGTTGCCTACTTTCACCCACACAGGAAGAGCTGATATGACGAAAGTGTCAAGCAGCTGCTGTAGAGAAATACATATCATTCCAACCCACCCTGCAGCCAAATCTGAAGCGCGCGACAATTCAGCGACACCGGGGTAAGTGAGATGTAGACAGGCATGAATGCGACGCAAAATGTGTATCAAAAATAAGAATAGCACCACAAACAACAGCGAAAAAATCCTTCACCCCTAGATGTCACGTCGAAAAACCTGTTTTGTGTTTGTAACAGCTTGTTTATAAATAATTAGCAAAAACACTGAATGAGGGTGGAGGTATCGATGATGATTTGCAACGCTAAGCTCATGAAGAAATTATGGGAGAAATAAACGACTTGTAACAACAATGAAATGCTGGCTTACAGGAAAAATGCCCGAAGGTTTTATCAGAGAGTTAGGCGACTTACGGAATATCTTAAGGCCAGGGTGAACTGTAAGAACAACATTGGCGACCTAGTGACCGATGTCTAAAACGTACTTAAATTCTGAAGGAAACACCTTTCCACGAACCCGAGCAACAGTCGTTAATGACGGAGTCGATTTTCCTCCGCCTGAATATGACGAGGTACGAATAGCAATTAATAATAATAATAGATTGGCGCTTACACATATGTTAGTGTTTGGCCGAGCTTCTCCTCCGATTTGTGGCGTGCGCCTTGATGTTGTCACACAAAGCGGAGGGACCTACAGTTTTACGCCGACTCCGAACGGCGATTGTATTTTTATGAGAAGCTGTTTTTCATGGCAGAAATACACTCGGAGGTTTGCCATTGCCTGCCGAGGGACGACCGCTGTTAAGAAAAAACCTTTTTTCTATATTTTTTTGCGATGTTGCTTTGACCAGGGTTTGAACCCAGGTGCTGCGGAGTGGAAGCGCGCACTGCTTACCACCACACCACAGTGGCCGACGAATAGCAATTACGCGGCGGAAAAACAAAAAAGCTGCTGGAGCTGACAGCCTGCCAACTGAGCTATTCAAGTACGATGGCGAGGAGCAGAAATATGCAGAATATTATCAGATGAAGGCATGTCCGACGACTGGAATTTAGAAAGGCGACCCCGCCAAACGCACCAACTACCTCGGGATCAGCTTTCTAAGCGTGCAAGGTCTTATCGAGCGTATTGTGTGAAAGACTGAAGCCCAACGTCAACAAACTGATTGGGCCTTATCAGTGTGACTTTAGACCTGACAAATCCCCCATAGACCAGGTACTCACAATATGCCAAATCTAGGAAAGGACTCGCGAGAACAGAATCGACACTCTCCATCAATTTTCGACCTCAAAGCCGCTTTCGATAGCACTAAATGCGCAGTTATCCACAGACGTAAAAACGGAGAACGTGTTATCTGACACCATCCTTATTATGGGATCTGCGTGTTAACAAAAACTCACCACCGCAAGACCGTGACGTAGACGTTGCTTCTCTCTCTATCTATCAACAGCACACTTGATATCTTTCTACGTACTTTACGCTACGCTACGTACACATTCGTGGGTAACCGCCTACACGCCGCGGTGTCTGAAATGAGAATCAGTCAGATTTGGGAAGGACCTCTCTTAGCCGTTTGATACCAAACGAAGCTTCAGACAAGGTCACGTTAATTCTTTAATCTGATATTGGAGAAGATCATCAGAGCCGTAGAACTGAACCGCGGAGGCACAATACTTTATGAGAGCGTACATTTGCGGGCGTATGCCGACATTATCGGCAAAAACAAAGGCAAAACAAGAAAAAAACTAAGTATCTTCTGTTGTCAGTCAAACAGTCAGAGCATATCCTGACAATTACAAGTTTGAAAAAGTAGACGGCTTCGTTTATTTGTAAACCAGCATTAACACCAATAATAATGCCAGCCCAAGGTGTATTCAATAGGTGATAGCAGTACCCTTTTATTTTCTTCGCCCCACGGCTCGTCAAATGGCTTCTCTTCATTGGTTGGAGCTGTTTATTTATTGTTTTCTGTTCTCTTTCACATCCTTCGTATGAAATTTTTGGTAGTCCCCGCCGCAAAAGCAAAAACAAAACACATGTACATTTTGTTATTGTCGTACCGATACCACCTTATTGAATACGCCTTGTGCCAGCCTTGAAATCGAACGCAGAATCAATCTTCCCAACAAAGGAAATCATGATGAAATCAAGTGAAATCATTTTGTATTAAAATTATTAAATTTTGAAAGAAAATGTGAACGTACTTGATTTATGGGAAGTAATTTAATCGAAACCAGGTAATTTATGCTGTCATGTGAACATAGTTTTAGGCATGATACAAATATTTAAAGGCAGTTTCACTTCTTCTTCTTATCCGCCATTGCTCCCATTTGACGTAAACTGTACTTTTGACGTTTTCTTTTAAATTAAAGCTACCATCTTTGAAGAATCTAAAAAGTGGTTTTTTACTTCAAAAAAATTATTTCAAAGTTATTTCATGGAATATATTTTGAGCATCATTTTATAGCGAGCTTTTAGTGGTTTATTTCTAAAATTAATTATAAAACGGAAGGGAAGTAAAATACTCCCATTACATTGCGTAACGCACATAGATAATCTATTTGTTTATGCAATAATTTCCATCATTATTTAGAACGATTAGCTGCATATTTCGGGATGGCCACGTGCATGGTAACTTCACCAAGGTGTTGTTTGCTTGTTCCAACCACTTTTCGGCGGAAAATTTTCAGCCTGCTCCAGCAGCAGTAGAGCGAGTTGTTTATCTGTCTATAAACTGTAACAAGGAGCTCTAAGAATTTGTAAATTTTTTTTACCTCCCTCTAAGTTTATGCTTCCATAGTGCTTTCACTGACGATAAGCTACTTTTTAACTATTCCTTTGTTCATATGTCCTCTAAAAAGGATCCAAATTAAAGCAACAACCTAATATCTATAATAATATCTAATGGAACGTTAAGGTATTTTAAATTAATACACACTTATTAACAGCTATGCTAATACGATGAATTAAGTAAATTTACCTTGTGTGTTGTTATTTTTTAATGCATAAAAAATTCCTTTAAAAAATAATAAAATTTCCAAATCAATAATTTGTTGAGGTGGCAGTGATACTCGAGCAATTTACGAAAAGTATAAACGTCATTAGCACAGTTTATGTCAAAAAATTTCACAAGTGAAACTACCTTCTTTTTTGTATCTTGGTTTTAGGTGATTTTTAAATTTTTTTCGAATTGATTGATTTAATTTTTTTTTTGTATTTATCGAAGCCCTTGATTTGTGGGCCCTTGTTTCCCCATGCTTTAACCATGTCGTTTACCGCCAATTCATTTATGTAGTCTCTCTTCATATGCTGGTTTGAACCGACGAGGATTTTATATAGTATGTTTCATGGGAAGAAGCGATTTGAAAGAAAAGAGTGGCGTTTCAAAGATAAAATTCCAAACCTATCGACAAATTCCTTTTTGTAAGTAACCAATTCGGTTTCTGTCGTAGAAACAACGGTAAATATTGGCTAATTTTAGGGTAAATTTTGCTCTGCAACTTACGATTTGCAGACTAAACTTTCAATTTCGGGATACAGGTTCTTTGGAGCAATAGAAATATTATCGTGTACAAATTTTCTATAAGTCCAACAAACATTGAGCATTTTAATGCAAAAAAATTTTTCAAAAATTAGCAATTTTTTTTATTATCAAAATACTCGAAAACTGCTCGAATGATTTTGCTTTTGTTTTCTTTAATCAAAAACTCAAGTTTTTTCCTTTCATTTGGTATATGGGAAGTATTGGTTGATATGTTGTAAGTATGTTTATTTTACTCAAATATATGGGCATAAATGATTTTCCATACAAAATCACTTCGTCATCATTCTGCAAACACATGTTTGCTCTGGAAGTGAGAGAAGAAGACAAAAAGTATGTATGTATGGTATTTCGGCTTTTGAGTAACAGATGACGCAATATTCATAACCAAATCGCAGCGCATATATGTAAATACAAGAAGACCTTGGTAAATTTAAACACTTTACTTATGTATAAAGGACAAAGGTGAAGAGGAATATGTAAATGNGGCTTTTGAGTAACAGATGACGCAATATTCATAACCAAATCGCAGCGCATGTATGTAAATACAAGAAGACCTAGGTAAATTTAAACACTTTACTTATGTATAAAGGACAAAGGTGAAGAGGAATATGTAAATAAAGAATAGGATAAACATAAAAGTAAAACCAAAGATAAATATAAAGAAAAATATGAGGATGAGGATACCGATAAAAGTAAAGATGAAGATAGAGGAAGAAAGATTAAAATAAAGGTAATAAAGGGAAGGATATAGACAGAAACTCAATCTGGGGACTATTTCGGTATTTTAGAGATCTTCGGAGTTCTCGGGACTTATCGATATAATAATCAATATTTTATCGGTTTTGTTATCGATATTTTTTATCGATTTTGTTATAGAAATTTTTATCGATATTGTTATCGATTTTGCTATCGATATTCTCGGAAATTATCGATATTATGAACGATACTTTTTATCGATTTTGTTATAGATATTTTTATCGAATCTGTTATCGACTTTGCTATCGATTTTGTTATCAATTTTTCTATCGATATTATTATCGCTTTTGTTATCGATATTTTTTTCTTAATCTGNATTATCGATATTATGAACGATACTTTTTATCGATTTTGTTATAGATATTTTTATCGAATCTGTTATCGACTTTGCTATCGATTTTGTTATCAATTTTTCTATCGATATTATTATCGCTTTTGTTATCGATATTTTTTTCTTTTCTTTTTGCTTTCGTTTTTGGCTTGGATGTGCTCTTAACCATGCCATGTATTCTACGTTTAAATTTAGCGGCCTGCATACCAAGACGAAGGCGCTGGAGTGTTCCTTTTTTGCTATACATAGGTGTGTGTAAAGTGTAAACACTATAAACCATTTCACTTAATAATTTCAAGCCGCCTTTATACCAGACATTTTAGTTTACTCCTCAAAACTGTCGCTGACAATGTTAGCCAACGGTTTATTTACTTTTGTAATCCATACAGCATTTGTGTTTGTGTCGAGCTTATTCTGATAATTATAATTTTTGTGTTTTTTGCACAACAACATTGGTCCTATGAACCCATGTATGGTTATAAATAAAAGTGACTACATATCGTCGTTTAAAGTACAAAACCGCGTATCAAGAAAATGCAAAACCTCGCATGTGACGTTACCAAGATTTTGTAGGTGAGAGTAAAGGTAGTCCTATTTCAAAACGGTTCTCTCTTTTATCCCGAATTATATCTTCTTCTTATATCTAAGAATCGATATTTTAGTATAAATGGATAAGGGCTTGATGACAGGAGCTTCCGGTGAGCAAATATCTTTTTTAGCACAAATGTCAGTTACGAGGTTTCGCAGAACGACGACGATGCGCGATATATACTTGTGTACACACTTTCGTTCATATGTACATACATACATACATATGTGCATATGTCGATACCCATTCAATAAACCTTTTATTAATTAAGTGAGGGTGTATTCAATGCATAATTTCCCCATCCACCCTTCGAGCTACAAACAAACGCTGTCCATCTCGTGTCTTCCACTTTAACCATACTTATGCTACACTGTTGCCACTTGGCATTGATTGCCGTCTGAGCCTATGGAATTTGGAATTTGTCAACTTGCAACATTTTCTCTGCCACAGCGCCGATTAAGCGGCACGCAAACCAAATGCATTACAAAATGTAATAGTAAATTCAATTAGAATCACTATAAGCCAACCGCAAGACAAGCAAAGTATTGGAAACTATAAAAGCCCTTTGCATTCTTCGGCATCACTCAACATCAAAAGTTTCGGCTGTAGTGGCTATGTTGCGCGCGGTGCAATTTCAAGACGTTTTAAACGGCTAAATTAGTGCAAGAAGCTAGCGTTTTGTGGCCGCGAGAGTGTTAATTTTTTTTTTGCTAAAAAGAAAATTTTCTTGCAATTCTCATAAACGTCAAGCAGGAGAGGCGCGTAAACGCATGAACGGCACAGCAACGTTGTAATCACACTTCCAACATCCAAGAACAGCGCTCAGGAAAATCACAGCGAGCTGACAATGCTGCCTTGCTGCAATGCGAGCCTGAAGCCTGTGCTGCGGCCAGAAGCGCGGTAAAATATCACTCATACGGCATGTGTTACGCAATGCCTTATGGCAACTATGGTACTATTTTCTTTTTTGTTTTCATTTGTCAGCGTCTCTAATGAGCTGCAGTTTCTGGGCTGGAATGTGCCGCCTGATCAGATACAATACATTCCCGAACATTGGCTGACACAATTGGAACCACCAGCCTCCATGCACTACATGTTAGCCATACTCTACACATTCCTCTTCTTCGCCTCGACAATTGGCAATGGACTTGTGCTGTGGGTTTTCATGAGGTACTGAACGATTTTACAATACGGAGCCA
Organism: Rhagoletis zephyria; assembly: GCF_001687245.7. Taxonomy (NCBI): domain Eukaryota; kingdom Metazoa; phylum Arthropoda; class Insecta; order Diptera; family Tephritidae; genus Rhagoletis; species Rhagoletis zephyria. The sequence continues at coordinate 6,941 of NW_016161824.1, read as the reverse complement.
CGCGTGTTTCCATAAATCTTCAACAAAGTATTTACTAAATATTCTACCATTTCCATCTCTTTGCTCTCTAACTTCCATAGCGCAAAAGCTCTCCGCACGCCATCGAATATTTTTGTATTAAATTTGGCTTTTCTCGATTTTATTATGTGCGCCAAAGCGCCGATATTCATCTATAACAGCTTTCATCGTGGCTTCGCGCTCGGCAATACTTGGTGTCAAATTTTTGCCGCCATCGGCTCATATTCGGGCATTGGAGCGGGTATGTTGAATGCCGCCATCGGTTATGACCGCTACAATGTCATCACAAAGCCAATGAATCGCTCAATGACCATGACCAAGTCTATTATAATGAATTTGCTGATATGGGTGTACTGTACGCCGTGGGTGATTATGCCATTGACAGGATTTTGGGATCGATTCGTACCAGGTAAATATGTGGTGGGTGTGGGTGAAAATTTGGGTATCTGATATTCGTGTTAAACGGTCGATTACTTCTCAATGGCCACGGTGGGCAGGAAGCGAAGATAGGTTGCATAAAAATGTCGACAAAATCTGAAAGCAGGGTTGTATTTGTAGATATCTTAAGGCTAAGAATCCGCTTAAATTGAAATCCTAGCTGCTCCTGTTTTAAAGATATCCACATTTTATATACTTCTGATAGGATATATTTGCAAAAGAGGAAGGCGTACTTCTCGATAATTAGAGCATATTTATACGAAAAGAAATCTCATAATAATAAATCTATTTCCCTTTTTTAACTCACTAAAACTGATCAAATCAATGAGAAACATTTTCATTTTTTCCTACCGAAAGAATAATTGATCGAGATTTATTGGGCGCTACCGGTATACAACTTAGATAAAACACCACAATTACCTTTTTCTGTAGCGTGAACTTTCTCATTACAAACACTTT
>NW_016161824.1:0-5169 GCF_001687245.7 Rhagoletis zephyria | reverse complement strand
TATATACACACATTTACTCACACATACATTGTTGAATATTTAATGCACAAGGATGTTTTTCTCTTTCGCAAAAGTCGGTCCTATCATAACTATGTAAAATGTGGATATCTTTAAAACAGGAGCAGCTAGGATTTCAATTTAAACGGATTCTTAACCTAAAAATATCAACAAATACAACCCTGCTTTCAGTTTTTGTCGATATTTTTATGCAACCTATCTTTGCTTCCTGCCCACCGTGTGGCCTTTTCGATTGTTCTGCAAAGGTTGGTAATGACTGCTCAATAGTACAATAAATAATTCAGCGGAGTGATTACATCTAACTTCTATTTACATTTGTGTAAAGGAAATGTAATCGGTAATGCGTATGCAATAACAGCAAGTATCATATAAATGATTTTTATTGTTGTTTATGTAAATACAGTGAAATCTCGAATACGTTGCTAAACTTCTGAAACCTGAAGTAACCGTATAAAATTTAATTTCGCGGCCAAAAACCCTTGATTCGATAATATCGGGAATAAAATCCAGTAAATATGTCTTTACTCTTACAGTTTCGATCTGTAAATATCAGGGAATAAAATTATTGGCTTTTAGATTTTTTCTGCTGTGAAAACCATTATTTGAAATTTTTTTATCGTTTAATCGATATTTCATGTTTTTTTCGATCAAGAATAATCCTTGAGACAAAAAATGTTCGATCATATCTTCTATTTAGATCTAGAAAAATTTAAATCTGAAAATAACGGTATCGGGAATAAAATCCAGTAAATATGTCTTTACTCTTACATTTTCGATCTGTAAATATCAGGGAATGATATTATTCGCTTTTAGATTTTTTCTGCCATGAAAACCTGTATTGGAATTTTCTTTATTTTTTTATTGTTTAATCGATATTTCGTGTTTTTTTTTCGATGAAGAATAATCTTTGAGACAAAACATGTTCGATCATATGTTTTATGTAGATCTAGAAAATTTTTAATCCGAAAATAACGGTTATTATATGCAGCAAGATGTCAGTTTTTAGTTCTTTTCAGAATCCTTCTGCTATAATAAGAGTATTTTGATTTATTTTACACAACGAAATATAAGGATTCATATGTAAGGTCCTTAAGAATATTTCCCACATTTAGGTATCTTTTTCAAGTAAATAAATACATTTATAGGAATTTTTTTAATGACATCCTACGTATATCATGATTTTATTTAAGATAATGCTTTCATTTTAAAATCCTGTATGCATCAAATTAGGTAAAAAATGAACGTCAAGCTGTGAAGCTGTGTTTTTCTGTGATCTGCTTAAATTTTGTGTTTGATAAAGCTGTTTACGCTTATTAAAGTAAAAAATTAAAAAAAGTGTTAATAAACTTCTGGTGCACAATTTAAAGATAAGTAAAACATCAAAATTTCCCGTAGATTTGATTAATTTAACTTGATATTCTTAATTGCATGTGCCGAGTATTTTGTTTCATATAATATATTGTTGTTGTACAATTGTTTTTGTTTGTGCACATTGATTTTGCTCTTTTTGTCTTTTTGTCATTTCTGCTGTTTCATCTTTGTCACAGCTGTTTGCGTTGTGTTTATTAGGTGTCTAATATACAGTGCATTTAAAACTGTTCGCTAACTGATATTTACCAGCTGATTGGTTCACTGATTAATACATCGTTTTCAAAACTGTTTTTGCTTTTTTGCTTCTAAAACCTAAAAATAAATATAATTTTAAACATGTCGTGCATTTACACCAATTGCCACGTTAAAAGCGACTCCTATGTGCCATGCTGGCTCTGCGATGGGATTGCCCATATTAAATGTGCTGGTTTGAGCGGTAGAGTATTAGACGCTATTAACGAGGGTAAGGGTCTTCGTTGGTCTTGTCAAAAATGTAGATCAACCGAAGTTGATTTATTTAAATTCTTCAGGCAGTCCAGAAATGGTTTTTCTGAGATCGGGAAGGATCTGTCGGCGCTTGTTGAGAAATTTAAGCATTACGAAAAAATGTTTAGATCTTTCACTTGTCTCGACGACCCTCCACACTCTGAAGATAGCCGTGAAAATAAAGGTGGGCATGTTATTAGTCCACCTAAAAAGACAGCCACGGATTCTAGTAAAAAAAATCCTCCATCCCAGTCCTTAGAACTTATTAATTTATCTTCTCCATGCCCTCAGGCATTGGAGCCTCCGATTTCTAAAGCCATATCCACTAGGTCTACTTCAAAAAATAGTCAAACCGTTGATTTAACAGTGTTGCCATCAACATCTCAAGCTCCACTGTCTAACTTAGTTCCTCCGAATAATTCGGAGCCCCGCACATCAGACATCATTACCAAAAAGTTGGTTGTAATTCCTCCGAGAAGATCAATCTTTGTCTCTAGATTTGCTAAAGATACTTCTTCGGATGATATAAAGTCATACATATCGACTAAAATTAGAACTAAAGATGTATTTATTCGTAAATTTAATTTTAAATACGATCGCGATATTTCTTCTTTTAAAATTGATGTAGCTTCCGAAGATTTTGATTCACTACTAAATAGTTCATTTTGGCCGACCGGGGCGTTTGTTCGCGAGTTTGAGTATAAACCTAATAAAAGTAATAATAACGTAGCTAAAATTTCTAATCTTAATTCTGATTCAAAAAACTAACTCGTAAGTCTAATTTAAGTATTTACTATCAAAACGTTAGAGGTTTGAATACCAAATTAACTGACTTATATTTAAAAGGTTTTGACTGCAATTATAATATTATTTCCTTGACCGAAACATGGCTCAAACCTCATATTTTTAATTCCGAAATTCTTCCAAATGAATATCAAATATACAGGAGTGACCGCGTGGGCAGAATCGGCGGTGGTGTTCTTTTTGCGGTGCATTCATCGATACCATCCGAGGAAGTTAGTCTTCCTGTCATTGAATATACCGAATTTAAATGTATACGTGTACAGGCTGGAAAGACTTATATTTATTTAGCTCTTTGCTACATCCCTCCTAATTCTGCCGTATCGGTATATATGCAGCTAGTTTCTTTACTTGAGACCGTAAATGCAATGCTTACGGCATCCGATTCTATGATTGTTTTGGGCGATTTAAATCTGCCACATATTTCATGGAACATCATTGACACCGATGTTGTACCAGTTTCATCTAGAGATAGTTACAATGTATTTCTGGAGGAAATGGCTGAACTATGCCTCAAACAAATAAATATATGTCCAAATAAGTTTGGAAAGGTCTTGGATCTCGTTTACGTTGATGATGTTCCGAAGGCCTCTATTAATCGGTGTGATCCCCTAGTTTTGCCGGAAGATGCATACCATCCTGCTCTTGAGTTAAACTACGAAATCATAAATGAAATACATAATAATAAGTCAAGTTCAAGTACTAGATATGTTTTTGCGAAAGCAAATTTCAGGAAAATTAACAAAGAACTTTCAAAGTTATCTTGGCCAATATATAGAGATGACGTGGAGCGTAGCGTTGAGCACTTTAATGATACTGTTTTCAATTTGTTTCGAAAGTATGTGCCAATACGTAATATTGTTCATGAAGAACCAATACAATTATGGTTCACTAAAGAGCTTAAAAAATTGAAAAATAAAAAGTCGCACTCTTTTAAACTGTATAAAAGAACGGGCTTACACAGTGATTACCTAAGGTACTCAGTTTTGCGGCATAGCTACTTTGCATTAAATAAGAAATGTTATAATTCATATTTATGTAAAATTAAGAAGAATTTAATTAACAATCCTAAATCATTTTATGGTTTCGTAAATTCAAAGCGTAAGGCACATGGTTTTCCGTCCGCTATGCATTATCGCAACACTGTATCTAGCGACAGCCAACTCATTGCCAACATGTTTGCTCGGTTCTTTAGGTCCAATTATTCTGTAGACTTCCCTATAAGTGGAGACTATCCGTACGAGCTTTGTCCAATCAACTCTGCTTATATTCCAGTAATATCTTCCGATGAAGTTTTACACTCTTTAAAAACCTTAAAAGCGTCATTTAGACCTGGACCTGATCATATTCCGACCTGTTTTCTTAAAAACTGCGCTGAGAACATCTGCGAGCCTTTAACAACTCTATTCAATTTGTCACTTAAACATGGCGTTTTTCCGTCAGCCTGGAAGGAGTCTTTCATAATACCACTTCACAAAAACGGCAGCAGGTCGTCTATAGAAAACTATCGAGGCATAGCGAAACTCTCCGCTATCCCCAAATTATTCGAAGCAATTATTGTTAACCAGCTGACATATTCTATATCTTCTTCAATTACACAATCTCAACACGGGTTTTCTAAAGGAAAATCTACTATTACTAATTTATTGGAGTTTACAACTCATGTCTCAAACGGTTTTAGAGAAAATGCTCATACCGACGTAATTTACACCGATTTCAGTAAAGCTTTTGACAAAGTATGTCACTCGTTACTCATCCGTAAACTCGACCTAATCGGCTTTCAGCCCAGTCTCCTTCAATGGATCTCATCTTACCTCTCTGATAGAACACAAAGAGTTATTGTTAATAATTGTTCTTCCAACATCATTAAAGTTTCTTCAGGAGTTCCTCAGGGAAGCCACCTTGGTCCGATTCTGTTCCTGATATTCATTAATGATATTTCTTCTATAATAAAACATTCAAAAATTTTAATGTATGCCGATGATGTGAAACTTTTTAAAACATTGTCCTCTATCGAAGAAAGGTCTTTGTTACAAGCGGATCTGAACAACGTGGTTAGTTGGTGTAATACAAACTATATGCCACTAAACCTTCAAAAATGTAAAGTTATGTGTTTCTCTCGGAGGGCTGTACAACCAGCTGTTTATTCAATATCAAATTATAATCTGGAGCAGGTATCCAATTTTGTCGACCTTGGTATCACAATGGATTCCAAACTCAATTTCAACCATCATATTAATGTTACAGTCAATAAAGCCAAAGGCGTTTTTGCATTTGTAAGGCGTTGGTCAAAAGAGTTTAAAGATCCTTATGTTACAAAAGCTCTTTTTACCAGTTTAGTTAGACCTATACTAGAATACGGATCTATTGTTTGGAATCCCCGCTACCAAGTTCATTCAGAAAGGATTGAATCAATTCAAAAACAATTCTTGCTTTTTGCATTGCGTAATTTTAACTGGGATTCAGATTACAATCTCCCCCCTTACACAAGTC
>NW_016161823.1:42709-48151 GCF_001687245.7 Rhagoletis zephyria | reverse complement strand
CATTTTGTTGAGTACAGGAATGATTTCTGGGCTATTTTGGGCACACGCGGGATCTCGCATTGCGTACGGGAAAGAAACTACTTAAATATAATTATTCGATTATCGATTCACAACAACAAAGTCATCAGCAGATTACCATACTTATTTACTACTTAACAAGAATTTTAGCAAAATGTTGCTGATTTTGGTTAAATAAATCATATTTCAAAGAAATTTGTATTTATTATTTTTGTAAATTTCTGGAAACCGATTGAAACCTGTGATTGAAATGGTTTCGGTATCGTTCCTTTTCAGGTCAAGATAACGGTTACGGTTTCGGTTTCGGTTTTGAAAAACGAAACGGTTTTAAACGGTTACGGTTTCGGTTTCATTCCTTGTATTCTACGTCTACATCCCATTTAAAAAATTTTTTTAAATAAAAAAAAAAAACTTAGGGGCGACAATTTTTTTGGTTGACTACTCAATTGGTGAATATGCTATCTTATTTGTCCCTTCTTTTTATACAATTAAGGAGCGGCTGAATGGTTTAACGATGTTAGCGGTACATAATGATGTGCCGATTACAACACAAGAAGTAATTGAAAAAATGTGTGTTAAGCAACGAAGATTAAAAATCGCTTTATAAGTAATAAGAGTTTGTAGACTTGTACATAAATAAATATAAATAGATACGCGTAAATATATAAATATGCAGATATGTTAATGTGTAAAAACTGAAGTGTATACTAACGAAACTTCTACAAAACAAAACTGGACTACACACTAATTAATTAAAATGGTGTAGTAATTTAATTTTTTAAATTTAAATAAGGCATGAATTCCCAGGGAATAACCGAGTAGACAAAAAATATATAACGGTAGAAATGGCACATACATACATATATGAAAGAATGCCCACAGGCGACGCACTATAGGCAAAACACGAGTTTTTTTTCAAAATCGTAGATCTTCGCTTAGAAAATAGATAATGGAATGCAGCATTTAACCCTTTAATGCAGTTCTCAATATGCTTTTGAACGTGCTTTTTCTCATGTTGACGTAGATATTAATCGTATAAAATTTTTCAATAGTAAAATAATAATAAAAAAATAAATAAAAAAAATAAAATAAAAAGATAAAAATATTAAAAATAGAAATAGGAATAAATAAAAAATAAAAATAAATAAAAAGTACGTTGAAAACACATTGAGAACCATTTTTCCTCTGCCTTGAAAGGGTTAAAAAGCGTTTCATATATGACAGACTCTGCATTAAAGGGTTAAATGCTGCAGTTTCGTAAAGATATCGACCAGTATAACCATTTTGGTTATATACACTTTTTTGTGAAAGCTGATAGTTTACGAGTTATTAGAGTTTAAAGGTAGCTTTCCTTTTTCCAATCTGGCCACTCGGGTACAGCATCCAATGTCCCAAGAATCGAGTCTTGAGATCAAATAAAGAGAATTCTTTCAGAAACAGTGCTAATGGTGTATTAAATATAGTGTTTTCTAGTGGAATGGGAGCCAAAATCCAAAATTAAAAAAAGTGACATTTTGAACGGTATTTTGAGGGTTAAGTTATTGTTGTTGTAACTTCTCTATAGTTTTCCTATAGTATATAATTTTCATTCCATTATCTCTTTTCTAAGCGAAGATCTACGATTTTGAAAAAAACTCGTGTTTTGCCTATAGTGCGACGCCTCTAGCCATTGTGTATCACAACTTTAAGTTATCGATGCAAATTTTTTTTAATCCCCCCCTTCGACAAATTCTGGCTACGCCACTGTGTCAAGCATACCTTGTATGGTAGCAAATCAAACAAGGGGTGCGCTATTCAAATGACGAGGAATGTATATATGTAGTATATGTTTGTAATTTTTATACTACGCAATTATATGTAGGTAAATTTTTTGAAAAATTGTCCTGCATTTTCAAAATATATTTATGGTCACCGTATTTATAATATAACCTCAAATATCGCGAAAACTGTGTTTTGACACTTAGAGGTTAGGATATTTCAAAATTCTGACGTGGTAGCGAAATTCTGATTTGTATTCAGCACCGCAAAATCTACAAGAACCGATGCACTGAGGTGGCAAAAAGAGTTAAAATTTTTCGAACTGTGCAATCCAGTGCTGCCCAAAATTTTTATATTGAAGTGAAATCACAATACATCTACAAAATTTATGTGTACACTGAGACTTTTTTTTTGCAATTTAAATGAAGCTAAAAAGTACAAGTTTATTTTTATTGTACGATTAGTGAATGCAAATTGTTAGCAATGGGAGTCTTTACATACATATTTGTGAAAAATACAGTGGGAGAATCCTTGGACATATTTACAACATATTGCAAGCTCAAATTTTACATTTTCATTCTTATCATTGGGATACTCCTCGCATATAAAAGTCCCATTTTAAAGCGTTAATAAATGATAGCACCATTGAAGCAATAAAATCTAAGGGGGCACTTTAAATCAAGGGTGGACAGGAGATAAAAGTTTCTCCAACATTAATGCATAATTTTATTTTTTGCGCGAAGTTTGCCGCACATTTATTGGCATATTCCGTCAAAGTTGCGAAATTTATTTTTTCTGCAATCCGACGTTGGAACAATATCTGCAATCCTATCAATTTTACGCGGTGTGATACTCCCAGGCATCTGCATTGGATTCAGATTGGAAATTAATCATTTTCTGTATACCCTTTGAAAATTTCCAAAAAGTTTTGATGGCAAGTTACAAAATGGCGTTGTAAGTAATATTTCGTCATTCCTTTAATTATTACAAAGCACAACATACACTAGGTACGCTTCGCACTCAAAATTGAAAAAAAGATCTCGCGCTTCCACACTTTAATGAACGCCATGTGTTTTTTTTTCAATAAATTTCGTTTTTACTTTCAGTAAATACGAATGTTAAATCAATTTATAATATAAATTTTTTTCAGTGCTGACATATCGAGCCCTAACCGCCAAAATAACGTAAGCGACATTTTTTTCAAAATTTTCTTTTTGATGCAGAAATNATTTGTACATTTTACTGGAGTGCCTTAGCTTCATGCAATTTTTCCCCTAAAAATCTTACTTAGCTACTTGAAGCTTTCACTAAATTATACTCAAAATTCCAATTAATTTGAAAAATTAAAAATTTATACCCGGATAAAAGCAAACTGCAAAAAGAATGTTCGGAAATGCATCACCATACATTTTTTGTAACAACTGCAGAAAAGAACGTTCAGAAATACATCATACAAAAGTGTTTTCGCTAACGGATGACGGAAAAGAAAATTGTGCCATTAAGTGCACCCTGCGAATTTGTAACCCTGTGCAGGCGTTTCTTTCCGAACCCACGTCGAAAACCTGCGTTTTCCCGCCATCTGTGGGTCATTAGCGTTAAAGTTGGAAAAAGGAAAAAGGAATGTTAACAAAGAATGTTAATTTAATCAGAGAATGTTCATTTAATGAGAAGGCGCAATGTTAAGTAACATTTTTTCAAGTATTCATTACAAGATCTGGGTTGCGGGAGTTCACCACTGAGATCAAGGAGTTCGCCACACCAATTTTAACTACCATATTCTATGGTGAAGTGAGAAGCTTATGGCAAATTTACATAAAGTTGCTGCCGTTGGTGGTACATATTTGCTAATTTACTCCGTCAGCTCATGAGTAGTGCGGTGTATGCTGCAAAAATGTGAGTTGCTTTTTTCCAAATTTTTGCGCTGATTCAAAAACCAGTGCAAAGGGTGTACTTTTTTATTTATTAAATTTTATTTTATTTTGTGAACATATATCGCTAGCTTAGAGTGCTAAGTCCTATTTTAAAAATGTTACAGGAGAGGACAAAGAAAAAAAAAACAGCATTTCGCAAAATTTTGAATACAACATTTTAGCTGTTTAAAGGAAAGCAAAACTCCTTATAGGGATTCGAACTTTATTCAAAGATTTAATGCTATGCATTTTGGCCTTATCGGATTTTCGGTGCTTCTCTTGGACTTAGAAAATTTTTCTTTCATTGAATTTAAACGAGAATAAATAGTACGAAATACCTTTATCCTTTTCGACACAATACATTTTTAACTTCTCTAGCATCCTGTATCAAAATATGAGTTTTCATAAAAAGTGGACTTAGCAACTTTACAATCTAAGCTAGGGATATGTACATAAATGCGTGTATAAGTATGTTTGCATATGCAAATCCATCATTCAATGAAAATATGTATTTGTACCTACATATGTAATTAGATTTTTTTTTTTGCAACAAAGTAAAGGGTACCAAATAAAAATATATACATATTATGTATGTAGAAATTTAGGCGAAATAAATTGACTTTTGGAACTTGACAAAATGTTAAAGTTTATAAAAAAATAAACATAAAAACGAATAAAAATATCCGCTAATACGAAAACAAATTAAAAAATTGTACATTGAAAGTATACACAAAACTCAAAATTACACAAGCATTAAAAAATTTCGAGACATTACTATCGATAGTGTCGGCATTTTCGATAGTTTAGGCCACGACCATCGATAGTTTTCCAGCTCAAGTGGAAAGTAATGTCAAATAATTTGCGATTCATAATTCAAGTGTTTGGTAGAAAAAAATATATAGTAGAACTCATCTGCTTTTTGTAAAATTGTCTAAAATATTAAATTAGGCGAGTGCTTAATCTATGTTATACATGGATCACACTAAAAGCTCCTTTTCATATAAAAATTCGTACGTGTCTCACCTGTGACAAACGTTGTCCCACCCGTGACAGAGGAATTTCGTTTTTTTTTTATAATAAAGCAATAATTTTTGTTGTAGTTTTTGCTTTGTTTGTATTCGTGGTTCTTTGTTTTATTATAAAGACATGAAGTTCACACAGAAATGTGAAATAAATTCGCAGAGTTTCCGTAAAATATATCTGCTCCAAAAAGCAGGTTCTTTTTTTGCCCCACCCGTGACAGAAGAAATGACTCAAATTTTTTTCATATAAAAGTAAGCTTGAATTTTTTTCGTATTTTGTAATAACTCGTACAATAATCGATTACATAAACAAGAAAGAAGATTTTTTTATGTACAAATATCGCACCCGTGACTGTGGAATCGCCCATATCATATATGTAATAGGGATGTGCAGTAAATCAATTGAAAGAAAAAGCTGATTAATGGAAACATGATTATTTTATTCATCAAAGAATAATAATTTTTGATTAATCAAAATTAAACATTTTTCGATTATTTATATGTTACACTGTGAGACAAATGGTAGGGGTCAGTGATCGGGAAGGGTTCAAACTACCGGGGAAAGTTATATCGGTAAAAAAAAAGTTATACGTGTCCCGGCGTTTCGCTAGGTCACGTCTAGGAATCGAGATATATATATAACTATCATATAGGGGAAATTGTCACCTTTGGTGGTCTTTTTTTGACATAACTCGAGAACCACTAGTCCGATTTTGCTCAAACAAATTTAAAAA
>NW_016161823.1:0-39884 GCF_001687245.7 Rhagoletis zephyria | reverse complement strand
AACAAGCCACAATAACATTGACAAATACATAGTTTAGGAAGAGCCTGCCTGAAACTATACAAAAAAGCAAATAAGCAAATGGATGTATAGAATTGACAACAACAACCACGCTGTCGAGTTTAAATAGCGGCAAATCAGCTGCACTTGATAGTAGTTGGTTGAATAAGGAAAATGAATTAGCAACAAGAGTTTACGGGATGTACATAGCTCAGTGGTTAACGCTTCTGACTTTGAACATCGAATTCGCAGGTTCGATCCCTGCTGAAGTCTAGAAAAAAAGAAGTCTGATGAGGAGATTTGGTGATCTTCGAAATAGTGCTATAACTTCTACCGCTTAGACTTTGTTGCTTTTTACATTTTTCTTTTTAATTTAATTTTATTAGTTTATTTTTTATTATTTTATTTTACTAGTTTATTTAATTTAAATTTAATATTTTATTTTATTAGATTATTTAATTTAATTTGAAAATTTTATTTTATTAGTTTAATTTAATTTGATTATTTTATTTTATTAGTTTATCTAATTTAATTTGATTATTTTATATTTATAGTTAATTTTATTATTTATTATTTATTTTTATTTAATTTAATTATTCTATTTTACTTTATTAGTTTATTTTATTTAATTTTACCTGATTATATTTTATTTAATTTGACTCTTTTATATCATAAAAATGTGCAGTTCATAGTTATAACAGGGACGGAAAATAATCTTAATTTTAAAAATTTTAACCAAAACATCAACAAGTTATAATCGACATATTTTCTACTGGAATTTTAAATGATTTTTTATTTTTCGAGTTCAACCAATAAAGATTTCATACATTTAATAATTAATACTTGAGTTTTTGCCTTTCAAAGGCTGCAAGCCTCGCATATGCTTAACAGTACAAAACAGAAAAGATATGTCATTATTTTTGAGCACAGCAGAAGTGCTAATTTAACACTACACTACTCAGCTTTACATATCGGCGGTAATATCCCCTGGCCCGTAAATGAGTCCGGCTTGACGAGTTTACTCCCAGAAGAGCCGACGTCTAACACTGCGATCTTGGTAGCTGGGCGGTGTAGTATTCCTGAAGTTGTTTTCACTTCCGCGCTGCGCACCTGTCCGTCTTTGGCTGTCACAATGCGAATCACCTTACCTCTCGGCCAACAATTCCTTGGTAAATTTTCGTCGACAATGACGACAATATCTCCAACAGGTATCGGCGGTACTTTATCAAACCATTTGCTACATCTAGAAATGATGGGTACGTACTCCTTAACCCATCTGTGCCAGAATATGTCAGCGAACATCTGGGTCTGGTACCAACGTTTCCTTAGGTGTAAGCCATCGGTACACATGGGCTTGAAGCCATGCAGCGAACCCAGCAGAAGGTGATTTGGTATAATAGCATCGCCGCCGTCTGATTCGAGTGAAACGAAAGTTAAGGGGCGCGCATTTATGATGTATTCTACTTCGCATAAGATACTTTTGAGGCTTTCGTCGTTGAAGTTTGCATACGGCATATTATTCTACAAAACGGATTTGACAGACCGAACGAGCCGTTCCCAAGCCCCTTCCATATGAGGCGCTGCCGGCGGAATGAACTTCCAGCTGATCTGGTCGAATGTTGACATAAGTAGTGAAATATCGATCTCTTTCATCTCCGCGCATATGATATTTTTCGCAGCTTTGAAATGTGTGCCATTATCGGTGAAGATATGTCGTGGGTAGCCACGACGAGCTATAAAATTTCTGATCGACATAACGCAAGAACTTGTATCTAGGCTGTGCGAAATTTCTATATGAATAGCGCGCAGTGTTAGACAGGTGAATAAAACACCCCGCCGTTTTACCCGCTTTCTCCCAACGTTCACCAAGAGTAGACCAAAGAAATCGATTCCAACGAAAGTAAAAGACCTTTCAAAGGCTGCAAGCCTCGCACTTGGAAATACTGCCATTTGTGGCTTATTTGGTTTAGCAGTGTAATTTTTACACTGCTGACAAGATTTGCGGACATTTCTATACAAGACTCGCAGTCGAGGTATGTAATATTGTGCGCGTACTGTATTGATGATAGCTTCGTGCATGTGGTGATGAACATTTTCACGTAACGTAACTTTTTAGTTCGACTTGGCAATGAGGCCACTCATTCGATTGAGGTAGTAAAAACTGTGGACCACAAAACCACATCGTGTAGTTAGGATGAACTGAACTTTTCGTGGCTAGGTCGGCCGGGTTCTCTTTCGAAGGTACCCCATCCCATTGGGATACATTTGTGGACTCTAAAATTTCTCCGGCTCGGTGCATAACATACGGTTTGAAGTTCTTCGGGTCCATTCGCAACAACCTTAGAACCGTCTTCGAGTCCGTCCAAAAATAGTGTTTCGTTATAGGTATGCGTTGAACATTAAGTACTGCAACTGCTAGTCTTACTCCTATGAGCGCGGCCTGAAGCTCTAGTCTAGGTATAGACAATGGCTTTAGAGGCGAGACTTTTGATTTCGCGGCAACGAGTGCAACGGAGATGCCATTGGTATGGTCAACATGCAAATAGCACACAGCGGAATATGCGTTTTCGCCGGCATCCACAAACATGTGAAGTTGAACCTCCTTCGCATGTTGTAAGTACTCTGAATAGAAACGAGGAATTTTCGCTGTCATTATAACTTCAATATTTGACTTCCAGTGGCACTATTTTGCATATAAATCTTTGCTTATGGGTTCATGTCATCCAATACCAGATCGCCAATTATCACGGAGAAGGATTTTAAGTCCTATAATTAAGCAACTTATAAAAGCGGGTCAAAAATTGACATGAGTATTTGTAATTGTTCGGTTGTTCTGATTTTTCATCGTCGCCCACCATAAATCTCTGAGCATGTCGGTCGCTTTCTCTTGCTTTGATACGGTGAAACATCTCAGAGATGTCACCGCATATGGCTACTTTACCTACTCTAAACGCCAACAATATCTCGAACAGTGAATTGAGCATATCCGGACCAGTAAGCAGCTAGACGTACCTTTCCCGGTTTATTTGGGTTCGTTACTACGAATATGGGAAGATACCATACTTTTGTGAAGTTCAGGTGTGCTTAGTTTTTCAGCATAACCTTTTGATATTAGATTGTTAATTTGCTGCTGAATTTCTGCCCTCGAATTTGGATCTCGGGCACACTTCCTCTTGAGACATACGGCTCGATTAAGCGCGTTCGAGTAACTGTGTGGTAAATATACATTTGGATCTCGCCATGGCAAACCAATCTCGTAAAACCCATCTACCTTGCGGCATGTGGCATTCATTAAGTCTACGGCCGTTTGATCTTCCGCAGATAAAAAATTTGATGCATTGGATGACTCCAATCTGAATAACTCCTTTACCCTCTCATGTAATAGGTAGGTAGCCCTTCTGGCAGTCACAAAAATTGGGACGATCCTAAAATATGGTTGATTCCCGACAACGCTGTGGCAATGGGTGTTTACTTGGGCGTCCGATTGCGGGAGCATATCAGACTTCGTAGCTTGTTGGTTCGAGATTGACGAGACGTTTGTCTTATGAAGTAACTTGTGGTGCTTTATAGTACAACCGTCGATGCCACACACCTTTTCCATAAAACAACTGCGCATATGTGTACCCAGGCATCGTCGACAAAGACTGTTTGATTTTACAATGTCCCACCGGCGGTTTAATGGGAGATTTTTAAAAACGCTACATTGCGATACATTATGATCGGAACCTTTGCAACAGCAACCCAATTTGTTCTTGAAAAGGGTTCTATCAACCTGGTGTACCTCGTCCTGCGACGCAACGGTGTGAGTGTTCATTACTGAACTACCTCTGGTTAGCGTTAAAGATACGACCATGCTAGCTGCTTCAGCAAGTTTGTAAAGCCAGTCGCTGAATAATTTAACAGCAGGGAAACAATGCCCAGTGAGTTTTTGATTATTCGGAAGTTTGTCGACTAATTCTTTGACGAGAAGTGGGTTGTGTAAATGTGCATACATCTGACATCCTTCCATAGTTTTACAAATATTCTTCACGCATAAGGCGAAATCTATCAGTGATTCTAATTTATCTTTAATAGGAGGCATTGCGCGAGCCCTATTAATTGCACGTTCAAGAATCTGCTCAGGTCTACCGAAACACATCTTCAGCGTTTGGATTATGTCGGCAACCACAGATAGCAAAAATAATTTATTTTTCACTATGTCACGAGCCTTACCTTTGAGACAAGCTTGCAAACGAATGAGGTTCTTTGCGTCTGAGTATCCAGCTACTGTAGTGCTATTTTCAAATGTGCTGATAAATAGCGGCCACTCCTCCAGATCCCGCTGAATATAGGCAGCTGTTATGGTATAGATTTCCTTGCCGCTAGTTGCGTAGCTATTGGCCCATTGTTGAGTAAACTAAAGGTGTTCGACGAGAAAGATTCCGAAGACTGCGATAAAACTTTACACTTATTTTCCAGGTACTGTTGCTGGATCTTTCACTCTTCCTCTAGTCGCTCAAGCTGCACATTTCGTTAACTTATTGATAAACTAGGATTTTGGTCAGGTGCATTTAGCATTGTCTCAACACCTCCCAACGCATTTACATTGTAATACGTATTTATTACGCTTGACGTCTTCGGATTCTCGGAGATTGGTAATGATACGAAATTTATTGGATTGGTGAACGCTGCTGTACCGGAAAAAGTTCGCGAAACCGTTGAAGTACTCTGTATAACCGGAATTGGTCTTCGTACACATTGAGTAGTCTGCCCAGGTGTCATTGCATGCGCTTCGGTAAATATCTTGTCACCATGTAAATTAGCAGTTGCGATCACTGATGCAGTCAGTTCGGTCACTGAAAAATGTACACGACGATCCACTGTTGTTCCTCCAATATTGGTCGTAGGCGATGATGATGAGATGGGTCTTGTAAGTTTTGCCGATGCACTGTGTTAACAAGCGTCACAGCTCCAACTTACTTCAGCTATGCAGCTATCGACTCCGACACAGGTAAAATGGAACCATCCATCACATGTGTCACATTGGACCACATATCGTCGTCCACGGCATTACACTTTTTGCAATTATTCGTCATAGTAAAATATTTGACTTCACTTTGCAAAAGTATTTCGAGTACAAAATTTAAAAAGAATTGTTGCGTGCGATATCGACCAGTATAACCATTTTTGTTATATAAATTTTTTTATGAAGGCTGATAGTTTACGAGTTATTAAAGTTTAAAGGTAGCTTTTCTTTTTCCAATCTGGCCACTCGGGTACAGCATCCAATGTCCCAAGAATCGATTCTTAAGATAAAATAAAGAGAAATCTTTCAGAAACAATGCTAATGGTGCATTAAATATAGTGTTTTCTAGTGGAATGGGAGCCAAAATCCAAAATTTAAAAAAGTGACATTTTGAACGGTATTTTAATGGTTAAGTTATTGCTGTTGTAACTTCTCTATAGTTTTCCTATATTATAAGATCATTTATCTTCACGATAAAAAAATTTTCATTCCATTATCTCTTTTCTAAGCGAAGATCTACGATTTTGAAAAAAAACTCGTGTTTTGCCTATAGTGCGACGCCTCTAGCCATTGTTTATCACAACTTTAAGTTATCGATGCAACTTTTTTTTAATCCCCCCCTTCGCCAAATCCTGGCTACGCCACTGATTCCGCACCAATTTTCAAGTCTGCATAAATAGACTTAAAATGTGCGTTTCTCACCCTAATTGTATTTGGTTAATGTACGTAAATATTTATATGCTTGAAACTACTATTAACTTATCAAACGATCCTAATTTTGTACAATACATGTTTGACTTCATTCACCACGATCTTGACCAAGGTCCTTTTCATATTATATAGACATCCGAAAACATTAAAACTTTGGAAATAAATCTCGTCTCACGTTTTTGTATTTGTCGCTTGGTGGCTGAAGTAATGAAGAATTGAAAATTAATAAGGGAAAATTAACGTTTTTGTAAGTTTTATCTTAATATCTTAAAAACCTGTAGTCTTATTGTAAAATGATAAATGAACGTGAGGTACTAAATTCAATAACCCTTAATTTGATATATCGCCCTGTTTATAACAAATAACGCATTCCATAGATATTACAAGCCAAGTTTCGTTTTCAAAATTCATACACTGTTATTGAATTGCGCGAGCTAAAGATAAGTTTTAAATTAATTTTTCGTGGCCAATAACAATTGGGTTGGACCTAAGACATCATAACATTACTATTACAATACGGTCAAATGCCTTTTATTTCCCCCCTTACAGAATCGACTCAGCCTAATGTATATCCTGTTTTTGTCTATTTAAAAAAATACTATAAATAAATAATATAAAAAAAAACTTTTTAATATACAACGCTTTTATAAATGGACTAAAAAGTAGAAAATAATACTTCTCAGTCCCATAGAATTTGTTTTGATAACTTTTGATTTTGAAATTTTAGCAAAAGTCATTATAAACAATCTATGAAATTGAAAATGAAAAGCGTGGGGCGCATGTAATACACTTGAATTGATATGAAAAGTAATATATGAATGTATGTATGTGGGTATATGAATAACGACCGCTTAAAATCGATTTCAAAGTTCTACTTTCGCTGTAGAAATTTTAGGTCTACGTTATGTAGTTTGACTATTGTCAATTAAATCGAATGCTTTGTATTGCATGCGCTCCACGTTTTTCATTTTCAATTTCATAGATTGTTTATAATGACTTTTGCTAAAATTTCAAAATCAAAAGTTATCAAAACAAATTCTATGGGACTGAGAAGTATTATTTTCTACTTTTTAGTCCATTTATAAAAGCGTTGTATATTAAAAAGTTTTTTTTATATTATTTATTTTCTACTTTTTAGTCCTGTCTGAATAAAATTTTGCAATAGATATTAAAATAATTCAACGATATTAATAGAAAGGTGCACACACATGCATTTACATATGTATGTACATACAAACGAGCACCAATTAATTTTATTTAAAGAAATGGCGTGTCGTCTATTTCCGCCGATATGCGTGTATAAACCCTCCTCAAAGTCTAGCCAAAAAGCCAGCAACTCACACAACAGGTTCCCCAGAGGAATTCGCTCGAGAAAGTGGTACCCGGTACACGTAATACGCGGCACACAGCACAACAATCCTCCAAAACAGGCAACCCGGCCCAAAATTACCACCGTAGAAGGCAGAAACCCCGAGCGGCAGTGCAGGAGCCCAAGAATTACCCTTAAAACGGCCACAGGACCTTAAAAAGACCAACTGGTCCCCAACTGGGCCGAAGGTACGTAGTTTCGGACTAGTCCCAAACTGGTTCCCAACTGGGTCCCGACTGGTTACCAACTGGTCCCACGAACTAGTTACCAACTGGTCCCAAAGTGGTTACCAACTGGTCCACCTATACCTCAAGTGGTCCACAAGTCACTTCACTTACAAAGCATTCGATTTAGTTGACAATAGTCAAACTACATAACGTAGACCTAAAATTTCTACAGCGAAAGTAGAACTTTGAAATCGATTTTAAGCGGTCGTTATTCATATACCCACATACATACATACATATATTACTTTTCATATCAATTCAAGTGTATTACATGCGCCCCACGCTTTTCATTTTCAATTTCATAGATTNAGTTTCTGGAACACAAGATTGCAAGTTGATAAAAGCGTTGTAAAATGTATTTGTTTGTTGGGTCGGAGCTACTTCGGCCGGTGAAATAAAAAGCGAAAATACGCTTTCCATTTCCCTCCTACGCGTTTCGGCGCTTTTTTTCCGCGCCTTCTTCAGGGAGTCCATATTTGAACAGTAAATAAACAATAAACATGAATAACAATAACATACATACATAAGTGTTTCAATAGACATTGTAAATCATAATTACAATCACTTACATAAACTCACAGTTAATATATAAATTAAATCACATTTCCCAATAATTTTTCTCTTCATCACAACAACATTTAGCTACGGTTTTTAAATTTTGCTTCACAATTATTTATATCTGCCTCTTATTACTGCTGCGTAGGCGATGTTAGTGTTGCCTACGTCTTCCTTAAAGTTCATCACGTTATCCTGCAGTTGTTGTATGCGAAGGCTTTCTAGCGTCATTCTCCTTCTTCCTCCTCTTTTAATATCCAAAATATTCGTGTTGTCGAAGTCTGCTGTGTATATCCTGTTTTTGTCTATCCGAAAGATTTAAAAAAATATTATAAAAATTTATTTGTTTGTTGGGTCGGAGCTACTTCGGCCAGTGAAATAAAAAGCGAAAATACGTTTTCCATTTCCCTCCTACGCGTTTCGGCGCTTTTTTTCCGCGCCTTCTTCAGGGAGTCTATATTTGAACAGTAAATAAACAATAAACATGAATAACATAAACATACATACATAAGTGTTTCAATAGACATTGCAAATCATAATTACAATCACTTACATAAACTCACAGTTAATATATAAATTAAATCACATTTCACAATAATTTTTCTCTTCAGCACAACAACATTTAGCTACTGTTTTAAATTTTGCTTCAAAATTATTTATATCTGCCTCTTATTACTGCTGCGTAGGCGTTGTTAGTGTTGCCTCCATCTTCCTTAAAGTTCATCACGTTATCCTGCTGTTGTTGTATGCGAAGGCTTTCTAGCGTCATTCTCCTCCTTTCTCCTCTTCCAATATCCAAAATTTTCGTGTTGTCAAAGTCTGCTGTGTATTCGTTTTTAGTTAAATGTAGCCAGCGCTGTTGTGATCTTCTTGTTTCGCGCATTCGTTTTATGTTCGTTTATTCGTACGCCTAGTGCTCTTTCCGTTGTGCCTACGAAGCATTTGTTGCAGTTTCAAATTCCATTGCCATTGCATTTAATTTCATAAACTACATTGCTTTGCTGCTCCTTCTCAATCTTGTCTTTCGTTTTTGTGCATATTCTATTGAGCATATATTATTTTGTCATTTCTTATTATTTTTCGTAGTGTTTGGTTGTTTGTTAGTCCTGGTATGTAACTATTTAATTCCGATGTATTTTTTGTTTGTGCTTTCTGGGTGAGCTCTGGTGTTTTGATTTTGTCGGTGAATCTTGTTTACTGTCCTCTCTATTAGATTATCAATAAGGCCATTAGGGTAGCTGTTTTGTATAGTATGTTTCTTATTTTCTTATCGTTCTCTTTCGCAAATTCTTTGTCGCTCAGTATGTTTATTTTTCTAATGAGCCCAGTCGCAGTATTTACTTTTTGTTTCCACGGATGATTCGAATAAAAATTTATTAATCTACCCAACGAAATAGTTGTTGTTGTTATTTCTATGCAATTCAACGTCCAGAAATGCTATTGTGTTATTATTTTCTTTCTCCTGTGAGGACTAAATATCCGCGGAATTTAGCCAACACGAACGCATACCTCTACACCAACAACAACGACTGCAGCAACATCATCGACACGGCCAGCAAACACGAGAGACCGTATCAACACTCCTTGGCTACACCGTCGCTATAGCAACGCAACATGTGCCCACGCCAGAGTGTCCAGATTGTTTAAAAAAACGCAATTTCTGAAAAAATCGCAAATATTTTTTTTTTAATAAAATTCATGAAATCGATTTAACAAATCTTTTATTTAAAAAATGAGATCTTCTTATAATATAGGTTTTAAAACCAAAAACGAATATAATACCTTTAACCCTTATTTAGGCGTATGGGGTCAAGGTCATTTCAAGTTGAAAAAAAATTGTCTTGGAGTGCTTGGAGCGTGCTCGCGCTCTGTCTAGCTTCCAAACTCCCCGCGGGGTACGTAAGTAAGTCACGGCCAGAACATCGGCGTGTACACATTTGTCGCTACTCTATTAAGCCTTGACCCCATGCGACCACTTATGTAACACTTTTTAGTTTTTATTTTTGTATTTTTATTTTGTAGTTTGAAGTCAAAGTTATGCTTTTATTTCTTAAAGTTAACTATAATAAAGAGCTTTAATATTTATGACAAAATATATTTCGTTTTATTAATTTAGTTACGGTTAGAACATCGTCGTGTACACATGTGTCGCTACTCGCTTGAGTGCTCCTTCTAACGTAACATTTTTTGGCGGAAGTAAGTTTTAAATTTTTTTTTAAGTTTGAAGTCGAAATTATGTTTTTCTTTTTCAAGTTAACGATAATAGAGTACTTAAATATTTTTGTTAATACACTTTTACTTACTTTAATACTTTTTATATTTTGAAAACTCTTTTTTCAACACTTTTATTGGGGTCACTGGGGACCCCATGCGACTAATTGTGTGATTTTCTTTATGCGCCTAATTAAGGGTTAATAATAAATAACACAAATCACTTATATAATAGTGATGTACAAAAAATTTTCTTTAAAAATACTTTTTTTTTTTAATATTTGTTTCAACACATTTTGCAATTGGACTGCGCAATTATTAAATTTATTATAACTCATATCAATTGATTAATCGCACAATCCGCTTTTAAGAGCTCGGCGCTAAAAATTAAATAAAAACCTATAATAAGTCGAGATCAGCTAAATATTTCCACAATTTCTTTAAAATCACCTATAGTGTCTGAATGATTGTTGTCATATATTGAGCTACTCAATCTTGATAACATACTGTTTGATATTGGAAACGTTTTGCAGCAGAAACTATTATCCTTCATATAACACTTTATTCGAACTATTGAATTAAAGCTTTCAAACATCATCCTATTTCGAATCTTACATTTTGTTGAATTCATTACGGGAAAAACGCGCTCAACAAATCATGTGAGTGCAGCAAAGATAATAAAAGGAATTTACTTATATTTCCAAACATTTTATTGTCTGTTGCGGTTTTTACTCCGTAAGCAATTATACACAATTCTGCAGAGTCGGATGGAATGGTTCTGAGAAAAGTTATTCCGTGGGAAAGTTAAACGATATAAATATTCAGTTTCCGCTGCTTTTCTATCCTTCAAAGTTAAATAGTGAATTGGCAGGTCCCTGGAACTCGCCATTTGTGATTCTCGCACTTTTCTAGTGACAAAATCAAAGCTTTTTTAAAAGTATTTAATTGACTAGGTAATCGTTTCAAAAGTTCTTCGATTAGGGTGATCAAAAATTTTTGACAGTCTTTTAATATGATTGTTAAGTCAAGTTTATCACGCAGTTCATTAGCCTCTTCTGTAAAATTATCGTGGAAATCTAAGTTTTGTATATTTTTATAATTCGGAAAAATGTATTTGAAAGAAAAAATCGCCAAAAATCGGCAATGGCGATTTCCAAAATTTGTACGCGCAAATATCCAAACAAATCGCCAAATTGGCGCGAAATCGCCAAATCTGGACACTCTGGCCCACACAACTCAGCAACACAAAGAGCACAAGCTATAACAGATGTGACTTAGCAACACACGAGTCAGTCAGCACGGATCTGTGGTCGTGAACGCGTAGCTACCGAAAAATAGCCATTGACTTGTATATGGGCGAGCCAGACGGTGCCCAGCAGAGTGCGCCGACTGAGAGTAGTGCACCGACAGAGTAGCGCGCCGTCACTGCCAACAACAAAGCGTCAGCAGCGGAGCTGGGGTTGTGAACGCACAGCTACCAACCAATAGTCCCTAACCTGTATACGGGCGAGCCAGACGGGGCTTGGCTATTTCGAGGTGGAGTGCCGCCACTACACAGTCCACCGCGAACCCGCTTGACGGCGACGCCCACTCGCAGCTCCACAGGGCACCGGAATAACTGCGCCGACGTCGTGCACTAGCAGAGCGCCGACAGAATAGCGTCGACGTCACCCAACAGCAGCGCGTCGACAGTATAGTACCATTAGGAATTTACATGCCGTTGATCATATTGTATTTGTAGAAAATAAGAATTTCCACGGTATAGAAAATAACGATAATTAAATAAAGTACTATTTGCAAAGACCCCACAATATAAATTTATTGTAACGGACCCTGGGCACGGCGAGTATACCTCAGCATAGAAAACAGAAGCGTTGGGGCCTTCACAGAAAAACGCTTCGTTACACCAGCCATGTAAATTTATTTTGTTGTGTTGGGCATTTAGAGTTGTTAAAATGTGCTCCGCGTCCTTTGTTTTGATGATAGCACACATAATAATAATAATAATAGATTGGCGCTTACACATATGTTAGTGTTTGGCCGAGCTTCTCCTCCGATTTGTGGCGTGCGCCTTGATGTTGTCACACAAAGCGGAGGGACCTACAGTTTTACGCCGACTCCGAACGGCGATTGTATTTTTATGAGAAGCTGTTTTTCATGGCAGAAATACACTCGGAGGTTTGCCATTGCCTGCCGAGGGACGACCGCTGTTAAGAAAAAACCTTTTTTCTATATTTTTGCGATGTTGCTTTGACCAGGGTTTGAACCCAGGCATTGTGGAGTGGAAGCGCGCACTGCTTACCACTACACCACAGCGGCCGATAGCACACATATCATCTACATATTTGTTTATGTTTCAATTCGGCTATGCTATCGTCTAATATCACTGGATCACAAATTTTAGTTTGGTTTTTGTTCTCCAGACGCCACTCTATGCATGTAAGACCTGCAAATGTTTAATCAGCTAAAACTTCGGAACCATAAGTCGAAAGAATTTGCAATTTGGTATGAAGACATGTCTACGGGAGGCGCTTATTGTAAGGTATATATAAAAGAGAGCGTGGCACATGAACTTGAAATTTGGTATGCAAACATATCTATGGTAGGTGCTTATAGTAAGGTATATATAAATGAGTTTGTAGAAGGGGGCGTAGCACATAACATGGGCGTGGAAGTTCTTATCAGCCATAATTTCGGAATCATGCCTTTCGAATTTAAAAAACTTCAGTTTCCAGTTCACTTAGCTTTTGCAATGACAAAAAAAGGATGCCTTAAAATAAAACCAACTCTTTATCGAAAATAAAATTTATAATAATTGCATTGGAAAATACATCTATGTTAATAGATGCATTGAAGTACTAAAAACGTGCTGCGGAATAATATTAGAGTAAGAAATTAGATAGTTAAAATTTAGTTATTACAATACAACTTTGGTATTTCAACTATTATCTATATAATTTATTAAAACTATTTTATTATAAACATATTATTGCTTTTGATTTCATAGCACCCCAGCTAAACAACTATTCTACGTTATTATGCTATCACGGCTATATTAAAATTCGAGAAGAAATGAAAAATAACATCGTTACATAAAAATTTTTTCATATTTGTATAAAGACGTGCGGTGAAACCCTCGGGTAAAGGCTAGTATGCATGTAAATTGATATCAGGAGGGCTGGCTGCTGAACAACGTACTTCATATGACTTGAAATTTGAACAGAATTTTAACTAAAGTATATAGAAAACTAGCTTTTACCCGCGGGTTTCACCCCACGCCAGAAGGAATTATAGGGGTCATGTGACTTGTGGTTACGAAGCTATGGCAAAAAATTCCAAGCCTATGATAAGTGCTACGCCCCTTTTACAAACTCATTTATATATTGTGAGGACTAAATATCCGCGGAATTTAGCCCACACGAACGCAGACCCCTACACCGGCAACAATAACGACTACAGCAACATCGTCGAAACGGCTAACCAACACGAGAGACCGTATCAACACTCCTTTGCGACACCGTCACCATAGCAACGCAACATGTAGCCACACAACTCAGCAACACGAAGAACACCAGCTATAACAGATGGNAACTCCCAAAACCCCTACCTGCGTTCGCCCCTGGTTCCACTTATTACAATTTAAAAATCTTAATAAGAAATACGGCAAATGAAAGCTAATGAAATGATCCATAAACCATGTATACATCACTTTCCGATGGGACTTACAGTTTATGACAAATTAATTAATCATTCCAGTTTTTCTTTATTTTTTAATGAAAAAATGAAAAAAATCAAACTTTAACAGAAGAAAAATTTAAAAAAATAACAGGTTCTGTGCCAAATTTTTGCATCTGTGCTAAGGCCTGTTCTGTTACAAAATAAAAAATCAAATTACTACTGAAGAAAATCGATTGATAAATAAAGAAATAATAGTGGTCAAANGGCAACAGTGCGCTGGCATAGTAGAACGCCGACGTCGTACATCCGCAGAGCGCCGGCATAGTAACGCCGACGTCACATACTAGCAGAGCGCTTACACAGTAGCGCCGACGTCGTATGGAAGCAGAGCGCCGGCATAGTAATGCCGACGTCACAAAGCAGCAGAGCGCCGACGCCGCACAGACGCGGAGCGCCGGCATAGTAACGCCGACGTCACATAGCAGCAGAGCGCCGACGCCACACAGAAGCAGAGCGCCGGCATAGTAACGCCGACGCCACATAGCAGCAGAGCGCCGGCGTCGCACAGCGACCGAGCGACGATACAGCAGCGCCGANACGCAAAGATGTTTTGTATGAAAAATACGCCACGTACACCTAAGTAACTCGCTTTACTGCTCATATTTCATACAAAAAATATTTGCGTATTTTCATTTGACCACTATTATTTCTTTATTTATCAATCGATTNTTACACAGTAGCGCCGACGTCGTATGGAAGCAGAGCGCCGGCATAGTAATGCCGACGTCACAAAGCAGCAGAGCGCCGACGCCGCACAGACGCGGAGCGCCGGCATAGTAACGCCGACGTCACATAGCAGCAGAGCGCCGACGCCACACAGANACTTGATGTTTTGTAACAGAAGGAGCTTTAGCACAGTTGCAAAAATTTGGCACAGAACCTGTTATTTTTTAAATTTTTCTTCTTTTAAACTTTAATTTTTTTCATTTTTTCATTAAAAAATTTAAAAAAACTGGAATGATTGATTAATTTGTCAGAGATCATAAGTCCTATCGGAAAGTGATGTATATACGGTTTATGGAGAATTTTATTAGCTTTCATCTCCCGTATTTTATATTAATAATAATAGTAATAGATTGGCGCTTACACATATGTTAGTGTTTGGCCGAGCTTCTCCTCCGACTTGTGGCGTGCGCCTTGATGTTGTCACACAAAGCGGAGGGACCTACAGTTTTACGCCGACTCCGAACGGCGATTGTATTTTTATGAGAAGCTGTTTTTCATGGCAGAAATACACTCGGAGGTTTGCCATTGCCTGCCGAGGGACGACCGCTGTTAAGAAAAAAACTGTTTTTCTATATGTTTTTGCGATGTTGTTTGACCAGGGCTTGAACCCAGGTGCTGATGAGTGAAAGCGCGCACTGTTTACCACTGCACCATAGCGGCCGCCCGTATTTTATATTAAGATTGTTAAATTGGTTCGTAAGATATACGTGATTAAGTGGAACCACTTTTTGTTTTGAGCTGAATAACGGTAAATTGCAAATATGTATCTCAAAAACGTATCCGTAGAAAAAAAACTCGATTTTCGGAATCACCGAGCAATTCTACATAGAAATTGGATAGTGGCGTCTGGAGAACAAGAACCAAACTAAAATTTCTGATCCAGTGTATTTTGTCCATAATGATATCTGCTATGATCGGGGATAATGGGTTACCCATAGGCATACCATAAATTTGTTGGTAAAAGGTGTTGTTGTATTTAAAATAATTGTTATCCCGTAAGCAAAAATCTAGTACCGTCAGGAATTGGTTTTTCGTCATGTTGGTGTAATTTTCCAACTTGTCCCATTTTTCCATGATCGTCCGAATAGCCAAATAAATCGTTACATTTGTAAATAACGAAATTGTGTCGAAAGATATTAAGATTTCATCGTCTTCTATTCTGATACTTTGAAGGGTTTCTTTTAATTGAGATGATTTCTCTGATGTAATATTTCTTAAAATATTTCCTATTATTGCGAACTTGATTTAATTTATATACTAACTGTGAGTTTATGTACGTGATTGTTATTGTGCAATGTAATTATGATTTGCAATGTCTATTGAAACACTTATGTATGTATGTTAATGTTTTTCATATTTATTGTTTATTTATTGTTCAAATATATACTCCCTGAAGAAGGCGCGGAAAAAAGAGCCGAAACGCGTAGGAGGGAAAAGGAAAACGTATTTGCGCTTTTTATTTCACCGGCCGAAGTAGCTCCAACCCAACAAACAATTTTACAAGGATTTGGCCCAAATCAACAAATATAAAAATCTATTTTGTTTGAAATGTAACCGTGGCCACCTGATGGCAGGGAAACTTGAAAATTTGTGCAAATTTGCGTTCGTGCAAAAATTTCAAGTTTCTCAACGTGTGAGAGAATTTGAGAGAATTTTTCCTTACTTGCTGATATCTTGAGTGTTGGATAATTGTTGCTGGATTTTCGACGAACAACCCTATTATTTGGTATCCTCACACAGGGATTTAGTGAAATACACAGATACGATAAAAGGCACGCATAATACACATGCACAGTCATCGACTAATACTCTCCGCGATAGGTAGCGTACAGTGTTCTTTGGTGATTTTTGCGATTTTCCTTTTTCTTTATATTCATATTCGTTGTATACTTAAAAATCTTACTTCATTTGGTAAATTTGTTTCGCTGTGGACAAAGCATTAAAAATATTAGCACTGAAATTATTAGTATTTCGGAGCTTAGAGAGGGTAATTTGCTACTATTGGTGAAAAACAACAACATAACTAAACAATGTTTAACAACAACAAACCTTATTAGAGTGTGCAGTGTAAAAATAAAGCTACACGTTAATCTTAATTGCACTAAAGGAACAGCGTTGCCGCTTTGGTAATTTTTAACCAAAATTGGTAATTTTTTTCTTTATTTATCAAGTTTGGTAAATTGGTAATTTATTTTTCAATTTGGTAGTTTTTTCGATTCGGTCTTACATGTCAAATAGGTCAACATTGGTTCTGATTCCACATTAGTAAGCGTTTACTTTTATAGAAATACCAGGTAATCCTGAAAGTTTCGCAAGGCGAAAGTTATTCCAGCGTTCCTTGGCTACTAGAATGGTGTGTTCTTTAACAAACTACTTGAAAGTGGCTATTGCTAAGTATATCCACCGTTTCCTTTCCTGGAAGGTTTTGGGTGGTCCTACCTTTCCCTGTCAGTTCGTCAACTTTTCAATTGCCACACATTTTCCGGTGTACCCGGCAACCATATATATGTGAGTCGAAAGCTTTCCTTCAAGCGTTGAATTTTTGATATATTTTCTTGTCACTTGTTTACATACAGTGGTCGAAAAAATTATTTCCGCACCATATTTTGACAAGATTTAAAATATTATTTTTTTTTGTAATTTAATTTTGGTTAATTTTTATAAAAATATTGTTCTTTCTTTAACAGAACTCAAACAAATTCAAATTTCAAACTTTTTTCAATATTTAAAAAAATTCAACAAACTTTCGTAAACATTTTAGGTTAATGGAGCGCGGATTGCCAGAAAAGCGTGGTACCTTCGGATATATATATATATATATGTATGGACATCGAGCCCTAACTGCCAAAATAACGTAAGCGACATTTTTTCAAAACTTTATTTTTGATGCAGAAAGGCATCTAGATGCTCAAGGAATATTTCTGCACCAAAAAGAAGATTTTTTAAAAAATGTCGCTTACGTTATTTTGGCGGTTAGGGCTCGATATACATGTTTTTACAGTTCTGCACATAAAATAAGTTTGGTAATTTTTTGTTGAATTTGGTAACTTTTTCCGGTGATTTTGGTAAAAAATAAAAAAAATGTTGTGGCAACACTGTAAAGGAACCATTTATGCCCCATGTCTAAATGACATTCCAGAAGAAGAGATAGCCGAAAACCTAAAAGGGCACAAAAAAATGATTCACGGTAAACCAGCAATTAGCGGAGCGGCGTTGTTAATTTTCGATTTGTATCAGCTCCCAGAAAAAATTAATATTTCGTGGTATACAACCAAAATTAGACCCTACTACCCAAATCCGATGAGATGCAAAAATTGCCAAGTTCTCGGTCATACAGCTAAGCGCTGCATAAAGCTAAGTCACACACAGACTTATGCGCTTTTCCACCTCATCCATCATCACCGTGCTTAACCCTGGAACACTAATCATATTTTTAATACGCAAACACTAATAATTAGTCGAATCGGCTAACACGAATTTAGCATAATTTTTTTTAAGTTTTAAAGCATTTATCGTCAAAAAATCGGCCGCTGTGGTGTAGTGGTAAGCAGTGCGCGCTTTCACCCATCAACACCTGGGTTCAAGCCCTGGTTAAATCGACATCGCAAAAAATATAAAAAGTTTTTTCTTAACAGCGGTCGTCCCTCGGCAGGCAATGGCAAACCTCCGAGTGTATTTCTGCCATGAAAAACAGCTTCTCATTAAAATACAATCACCGTTCGGACTCGGCGTAAAACTGTAGGTCCCTCCGCTTTGTGTGACAACATCAAGGCGCACGCCACAAGTTGGAGGAGAAGCTCGGCCAAACACTAACATATGTGTAAGCGCCAATCTATTATTATTATTATTATCGTCATAAAATATTCGATACTTTATTATTTTAATACTTTCTTAGTAAAATAAAACAATAGTTATGCGGTTATGTTGTAGTTTATATAATGAAATTTAAATTAAAAACTTCACCACAAAACACAAACTGTGTTAGCGGAATCGACTAACATTAGTGTTCTAGGGTTAAGTCTATATTGCGCTAATTGCACTGGTCCACACCCCGCTTCCGATAAGTTATGCCCTAAATTCTTCCAAATGAAAGAAATTTTAAAAATAAAGACGGCCAAAAAGCGCTCTATGCGAGAAGCAATAAAAATACATAAATTGCAAACACCGCCTCCCCTTAACTCTTCTTCTCTCACCTTTTCTGACATAACTAAAAATATTTCTAACATACAGCAACTAAACAACAACAATAGCCTAGCTCCACAATTTTCAGAATCAACATAAGTAATGATACAAAAACTTATTTCGTTTCAAATAAAATTACTTCTAACATTCCTCAAAATAACTCACAACAAAATTCTGAGCCACTCCAACAATTCAATAATCCTAACGGTACCGCCTTAGTGGACAAAAACACTGTACAAAAAACAATTCTTTTAACAATGAGCAACTAAATATCATAAACAAAGAACGCATAATAAACAAGCATCACGAGTCAAACGATGTGTACGATACACCAACAAAGTTATCAGTCGATGACTTAACAACAACTTCATCAGTTTCATCTCCCATCTTATTTCTCCAAGTAACCCTATCCACACACCCTCCTCATTGACAGAGGAAGATCATGTTATGGCACAAATGTTGCAAATTCTCCAGTGGAATTTTAAAGGACTATTTAATAATTATCCCGAATTTAATTTTTTAATTAACGAATTTTCACCTGATTGCATTTCCTTGAAAGAGACCCATCTTCCCAAAGCTCACCCCCCCAACAAATATACAAGTTATTTTCATAACAACAGTCCAACAATTCATGCAAATAAGGTATAGCAGTATTTATAAATCACAAACATATTCATATATCATCTAATATCTCTTGTTTGGCTACAGAAGTCGACATTGGTTTCAAAACCACCATTATCAGTTGCTATATCCCACCCAAGCAAATCTTAACGAATACAGATCTCATTAACATTCTCAATATTTGTAGCACACCAGTTACTTTATTGGGGGACCTAAATGCCTGGAGTCCCTTATGGGGATCTCGCCTCCCAAACAAAAGAGGTCAGATTATAGAGAATGTTATTATTTACCAAGGCCTTGTAGTTCTTAATGATGGCTTACCTACTCACTTCTCCACACACAAAACTTTTACCCATCCGGATATAATTCTTTCATCTTCTTCAATAGCACCAATGATCTCTTCTCAAACTATCAATGACCTTCACAACAGCGATCATTTTCCGCTCATCATATACCTGGCTTCACCTAGTTGGTCTCATATCAAACCCTCATCTAAATTCTTGACAGACAAGGCTAACTGAACTAAATTCAGATCGATCGCAACATGTTTATCAAATTAAAGACCCAGTTCTAAAAACATAAACCCCGAAGCTGCCACGTTAAAAGGAATCATTCGGTCGGCAGCCCACTTGGATATACCCCAAAAAAGCACACACAAATTTTACGCTAAAGTACCCTACTGGTCTAACCTTCTGACAGTACTAAAAAATGAAAATAAACTTTTTTGGGCAAAATATAAAAAAGATAGAAGTGATGCTAACCTTATCAGTTATAAAAAAGCCAGTGCGGTATTTAGAAAAGAGCTAAAAATATCAAAGTATAACTGGCTCAAAAGGCTTACATCAAACACTAACCCGCATTCCAACCCTAAGCAAATTTGGGTTGACATTAAAACTTTTACCGGATCCCCATCTCATCCCATATTCGATTTATTCACACTGACCAAGGTCCTCGACAGAATCGGACCGCATATGGACAATATAGAGAGCGGAAGCGACAACAAGGTGTCGTGCCTGCAAATGTTAGTGGACGAGGTTAACTCGTTCACATTGGTTTTGCTTGTTGATCAGATGTTTTGGCGGTTAATGTAAACAAAGGCAAAAGCTTGTCTACTGTCGCCTCAGAGCCATGTGCTCCTGCTGTCTCACCCTCACACAAGCTAATAGATATGCAATTAAAGGACAACAACATTGCGAAGTGCTTACAAGTGTTAGTAGATGATGGCTTTGTTTCTTTTCTTTTCTAGCAGATAATTATCAGGAAGAAGAAGAATGAGAAAATTGAAAGAATTACGCTCACAGAGAGCGAAGTAACGAAAAAGTAAAGAAACGCAAAACTAGCAGAAACTAGCAAGTAATCAGCTGATCGGTGTATTTGACTATTGAAAATATTTGGCGGGAATTTTTGTTTATCCATTTTGACAGCTGCTAATTTCTGCTAGTAAAAATTTTACTAGCAGAAATTAGCAGGGGAGATAAATGAAGAAGATCGTAAGAACGAGAGAGAGCTGCTAGATTCTGCTAGTTTTTTGGGTTAAGAAACCTTTTCCAGCAGAAATTAGTGATAATTTGTGATCATTATCTGTTAAGAAACAAAGCTGATGTTAATTCTATCAAAAGTGCTATTGCTTGCTCGCCTAACACCTCGGCGGGCATTATAAACAATAGCAAAAGTTTTTCTGCTGCTGCTCCTAAGTCTTCTTTTGCGGTCTCACCTTCGCACATGTCATTTCGTGCTAATGGTTTGAGTGGTGTGTCTACGGCTGTTTCGATGCGATCCTCACGGACTGATAATAAATCAACAATCGGCGCAGCTGCTGAAAGCGATGCTGCAGCGCAGTCATCTGCCGTTGTTATTGACGTTGACGACTCGCCGCCTGTGAATAATGATCAAACTTACGTTGTTAATGCTGAACTTGAAGCTGCTGATGATGTTAATGCTGTGGGTGTGAATGTGCCTGTTTCTCCTACTCCTTGGCTAACAGTGGATAGAAAAATAAGGAAGCACAGCCGTAAGCCGGCGCGTGTGGTTGGATCCAATGACTGCAGTGATCTAGGCGTTGCAACCCCTTTTAAGTGGTTGCATTTGTCATCTTTCTTGCCAACAGTTTTTTGTGTTAACATTATCGAGTACGTCGTGAAGCACACTGGCATTGATAAGCGACACACTTCTTGCTAAAAGCTCGTTAAAAAAGAGTCGAAAATGGATACACTAACCCACGTTTATTTTAAGCTTGGGGTCTGCGCCCACAATATCGATAATCTGTTGAGGCTTGAGTTGTGTTCTGCTAATGTTTCTGTTCGGCCGTTCCTTTTTTTCAAAAAATGGCACAACAAATGCAACTGAAGTGGCTCATATTTCCTGGCGTGAGCTTGTCCCCGTATTAGTGGATGCTAATAAGCCGAGTTGTTTATTACTAAAATTAATTTACAATACAAAGCCAGTCGATACCACTACTAGTGTGGTTGCACATAGTAAAATCAAAATCTATTTTCAAAATGTTTCTGGAATGAGGACGAAAGCTGACGTAGTCCGCAGATTGAGCTGGATTTCGACATATTCGTCATCGTTGAAAGCTGGTTAACACCTAATTTCTTTGACTAAGAATTCTTCGATCCTGTGTTATATAATTTTTATCGAAAGGACCGTGACGAATTCAGGTCGGGCCTGTCCAGAGGCGGGGGTGTGCTGATAGCAGTTTAGCGGAGATTGCGCTCGTCAATGGTTCATCTTCAAAACAACGATTCTATCCTCGAGCAACTTTGCGTGAATGTTCGGAGTTCCTCTGAACTTCTCTTTGTATGTGTTTCTTACATTCCACCGAGCAGTTGCTTCGACATATATAAAGCGCACATTGACAATGTTTTGCAACTATGTTCAACGATTTACCTTACACCTTTGTGTACTTGGTGATTTTAATTTGTGTACTGTTTCTTGGAATAGATTTAATATCTCCTCGTATTTTACCACTGTTAATGCAACTACAGACAATGAATTAT
The DNA here is from genome assembly GCF_001687245.7 of Rhagoletis zephyria. Taxonomy (NCBI): domain Eukaryota; kingdom Metazoa; phylum Arthropoda; class Insecta; order Diptera; family Tephritidae; genus Rhagoletis; species Rhagoletis zephyria. Next base: position 17,543 of record NW_016161823.1, on the reverse strand, counting down.
ATGTAACTGATGGTTTAATAAGTATCGGTCTGCTATAAATTAATGAAATAGTAAATAAACTTAAGCGTATCTTAGATCTAATATTTATTAGCAATAACGTAAGTTATTGGGAGTTTGAATGCCCATCTCCACTAACTCGCGCAAGTACGTATCATATTCCTATGGAAGTTCATATTCAATTTTATGTTTTCGCTACTGTTCCTCTTGAGAGATGCCGTCCAACTTTTAACTTTAGTTCGTGCAATTTTGGTCTCTTAAATAGCCGTCTTCATGATTAGATATGAGTGGGAACATATACTGAACAATTTGGACGCTAACGCTTCATACAAAGTTTTTAAAAGTAGAGTATATGAGGCGTGTGCAGATACAGTGCCAGTAATTACAAGGAAGTCTAAGTTACCCTGGTACAACATGGAACTTAAGCGACTCAAAAATCGCAAAAATTGGCTTTTTAAAAGATTTAGGGCAACTATCTTGGTCAGATATCAGTATTGCCTTAGGAACCTTAATTCCTTGGACAAGATCCTTTATAATAAGTTTATTAGTAAAGGTGAAGCAGACATAAAAAACAATCCTAAAGCATTTTGAAGTTTTGCATAATCTAAGAACGCCAAGTCGAGAGTGCCGTCCTCAGTCTTTTTGAATGACAAGCAGGCTAACATATCTGCTGAGGTAGCCAGTCTCTTCGCAGAATTCTTCTCCTCTAATTGTGTCTCGGATTCTGATACGGTCTCTGATCGTTACTCTCTTTCAGATTGTTCCCTTAATTTAGGGGCACTGCATGTTTTTGAAAGTGACGTAGAAGAAACCATTAGTTTCCTAAAGCACTCCTTCAAATTGGATTCTGATGGCCTCTCAGGTGCCATGCTCAACCGTTGTCCCTCGCTTGTTCAGCCTTTAACAATACTGTTCAATAAATCTCTTTCGTCTGGATATATTATTGACGACTGGAAAAATGCTTTCATTACACCAATTTACAAAAGTAGGAACAAGAATGAAGTTTCGAATTACAGGCCTATTTCCAAACTGGGTACCGTTCCAAAGGTTTTGGGATCAGTTGTCAAATAGAAGTTTAATTTCGTGAAAAGTTTAATTTGCCCTCATCAGCACGGTTTCGTTGGTGGCAGGTCGACTGTCTCCAACCTTGCTATCCTCATGAAGGACTGTGTTGTTGCGATGCAGTCAGGTTTGCTAGTGTACGCTGTGTACACAGATTTTTCGAAGGCGTTCGACAGAGTTTCGCATAAAGTCTTAATTAATAAGTTACCGCCATTAGGTTTCCACACAACTTTTCTGGAATGGATTAATTCCTACCTTTCCGACAGGCGTTGTACAGTTGCTCTTGATAACACGCTTTCCACTCCTTTAATTGATACTTCGGGTGTCCCCAAGGTAGTATCTTGGGCCCTCTTCCATTTGTACTATTCATAAATGATATTGGATCATGCTTCCAGTCATTTAAGTATGTATTATATGCTGACGACCTAAAGGTTTACTTAGTGATCAGAAGCCTACAAGACCCTTTTTTGGTGCAATCTGAGCTTGATAACCTGCATTCTTGGTGTTTTCTTCATTCATTATCTTTAAATGTCAGTAAATGTTTATATTCCACTTTCACCAGAAAGCTTATCACCATTCAAACCAACTACAATATTGGGGGCGACGATCTTAAATATGTCGCAGAGGTTAAAGATTTAGGGGTTTACTTCGATTCGAAACTACCCTTCGCAACCCATATTAACTACGTAATTTCCAAAGCTTATGCAATGCTCGCATTCGTACGCCGTAATGGTCAGTCGTTCAAGGAATCCTATACTCTGAAGCTTCTTTATGTTACTTTAGTTAGATCTAGGTTAGAATATGCATCTTTCATTTGGCGACCCTATCAGGCTGTCTATATAAACCGGATTGAAAAGATTCAAAAAGTTTTTATTAAATTTGCCTTGCGTTCTCTAAAATTTTGGGAGCCCATACAGTCGTTGCGTGCGGACGTGTTTTTTATCGCTCTCGGTTTTCGAATATTTGCTAATGGGTTCCATAACTTTATTAGTGTCAAAAAGATTACTAAAACTTAATGAAGCTTTGTCTATGTTCGTGCATAATTTTTGAGACAGTGACTCTTGTATATTATAAACAAATAACGAAAAGAGACGTTCCTATTAAAAATGCCTTGCTGCTGTAACCATAAAGTTGAGCGTTCGCAACCAAAAATCCAGTGCGCAAAGTGCAATGAACTATTTCATTTGGAATGTGTGAATATTTTGCCGGCAGACGCTGAGTTTCTGCTTAACTCAGAGAGGCCTTTTCTGTGCAAAGTGTGTGCTGATGCTCGGCGATATTCTATTCGCTCCCCGCCTCCTCCTGTTATTCTTAACGAGAGTGTTGTTGCTACTAATGCCATTGCTTCGGATTCCTCTAGCAAAGAAATCGGTGCCCATCGTAATAACAACCTCCCACAGCAGCACAAAGTTCCTAAAAGTGCCTTGCCTAACCAGCTAACTAGTACAGTAAAAAGTGATACCACTAGTGAGCCCAACAACAAGCAGCAGGTATCATTGGTTTCGATTTTCAATGCAATCGTCTCTCTACGTGCTGAGAATGCTCGTATGCATAATCTCATTTCAACTCTTCATGAAAATAATAATAAATTAACAAACAAGGCGGACAGCATGCATTCGGATCTCTTACATATGCAGCGTAGCCTTCGGGAAAAAGATGATGCTATAAAATCACTCACAATGGAAATCAAAGATCTACGTGCTACTGTTAGTGCTGCTTTTGTGAAGGTACGTAGCCAAAAAGAAGCGAATTACGAAAATGGTGCACTTATTGATGTTAGTACCACTAACAATTCTGCGATCATGTCGCGCATGGAAGCCTAAACTAAAGTTCTGATCACATTGAAAACGACGAGCTACGGGCTACAGCTTCCAATTTGTTATCTTTATTATCTAAACGCTTTGTCGATGGCTACATGAATTTTATGAACGCGCCAGCGACATCATGAATTTGTATGAGTTTGACATAAAAGAAGAGGAAGAACATAATCTGTCGCTGGAAAAATAGAAACAGATCTAAGCTGGCCACAACCGCAGTCGTCGCGTAGCTCGGTCGTCGCCAAAATAATTATCTACATAAGAATACGTGTTAAAATAATTTGACAGCTGTGGTCCGTAGCTCGTCGTTTTCACTGTGTTCGGGCTATAAGACTAAATCCTCTGTAGTTGCTAATAATGCCCTCGCTGTGTCTACTGTTTTCTCTGGAGCTTCTGATAAAAATATGTACACTCATGCGGGCTCGGTGCTGCCAACGAATGTTACACACACTTCCACATATACTGAAATGCCTGCTGTCTCTGTTGCCGCTGGTACTGCTTTTAAAAATGTGTATGCTCATGCCGGTTCGGCGTTGCCAATGAACGCTGCGCACACACACACATATCCTCGTCTCAGAAAACGGATGTCGAATGTTACAAAACACGGTTTTGAGAAAATTGACTTTGAAGTTTAAGGTCGAATTAATCCGAAACTGTACGGTAGATTTTTGTAACTTTTGAAGGAGACGTAGTTGGTGTTATTAGTTTTGATTTCCCATATTTTTACATTTAATATCTCTTAACGTTAATGAGAAAATTTACTTTTCATTCCGTATACATTTGTCGTAAGTAGCGTTTACTCACCACTTTGTTTTGTCCACAGAACATACGACAATAGTAAAGTATCTATTTCAACGACGATGGTATAATTTGATGAAAAAAACAAACATATTTATTAAATAATGATTACTTATTAGAAAAAACATAACAAAAACATAATCATGTATTTAATAAAAAAAAATCTGTACATCTCTTATGCTGTAAATATGTTACGAACATACGTTTTCTTTATATAAAAACAAAAAACAATACTTAAATTCAGTCTTTTGTACATTTTTATCTCTTTCATTTCATTGGAGACTCAGTGCAAGCTAAAATTTAAAAATTTAAAATTTTAAAATTAGTTACTTAGTTTAATTTTCAATTTTAATTGTATCGTTATAGTAGAGGACCATCCAATTGTCGTAAGTTCAAAGTTTTGCGATACATACGACAAATGTTTTATGATTAAAAAAGGATTACATTTGTATGGGAATTCGTCGTATGTGCCACATACGACAAACGTTTTATGATTAAAAAAAAGGTACGTTTGTATGGGAAATTGTCGTATGTGACGCATTTTCAGCACATACAACAAAAGGCATACCCAATCATTAATATTATGTAACATACGACAAAATGCGCACGAAATATCTCAAAAACTAATGGAGATATAAAAAAATGGATTGCAGAAATCGAAAGAGCATGTCCAACTTAGTAAATCTGCATCAAAATCCCAAAATCGTGATTTTGCACATTCGTCATCCGTTTTCTGAGGCGACGATATGCTGATATGTTAAAGACGACTGCTGATATCTCGACAGCGAATGTTACACACTCGTTGGCGCCTGCTGTTAGCTCTGCAGAGATCAAAAATGCACAGTGGTCTACTGTTAAGAACAAAAGTGGTAAAAAACCAGTAAGGGTTGTTGGTACAAACATTAGCAAAGACTTGGAGGTGGCTGTCCGATATAAGTGGTTACATCTAGCGTCGTTCTCGCCATCTGTTTCGGAAGAAAATATAATAAACTATGTTTCCAATCAGGCGGGTTTGAACAAAGATACATTAGTATGCTATAAACTAGTTAAAAAAGATGTGGAAATTTCAAGTCTAAAGCGTGTAAACTTCAAGCTGGGAGTGCCGGAGACAATGTTTTCGAATTTGCTTAGTTCGGAAATCTGGCCCACTAACGTGACGGTCAAACCTTTTCGGTTTTTTCCAAAGGACCAACAACAGCCGCCTCAGACATAGTTAATTCTCCTCCTTTTGCTAATAGCTTAAGGGTATATTTCCAAAATATTCTGGCATGCGAACAAAAGCTGATATCGTGCATTCTTTTACTGCGCAGATGGATTACGACGTCTATGTACTTGTTGAGACGTGGTTAACCTCAAACTTTTTTGATGCTGAATTCTTCGATGCTAACCTCTTCAACGTCTTTCGTAAAGACAGGGATGCTGTAAAAACTGGTTGCCAAACAGGTGGCGGTGTAATCGTTGCTGTCAAGCGCGAACTACGCGCGCTCCTGATCTCTCTAGCTAATGATGATTCACTTCTGGATCAACTTTGCGTCAATATTAGTGGCAACTCTTCAAAAGAATCCCTGTATGTAGTAACCTCATATATACCACCAGGAAGCTCATATGAGTTATACAAAGCACATGCTGATAACATTTCATCATTAGTTTTAAATAATTTGCGTGATAACCATTTATGTGTTCTGGGAGATTTTAATTTATCCAATATTAATTGGGTTAGCAGTGAGTCATGCCCTAGTCTCATAGCTCATAATATGGTTGCCAATCATGAACTATATTTAGTAGATAGTATTTTGAGTCTTAACTTGAAGCAAATTAATAGTTTTGCTAACGAATTAAACAGAATATTAGATCTTATTTTTGTCAGTGATAACTTGAATTACCGAATTTGCGACTGTGTTAACCCAATTACAGCTACGGATAAACATCATATTCCACTAGTTATAAAGTTAGACTTTTATTGTTTTTCCGTTATTAAGGACAACAAATTGTCATTTAATTACTCGTTATGCGATTTTTTTTAGTTTTAATGAACTATTGTCGAACATTAACTGGAATGATTTGTTTACTAACCTAGACACTGCATACTGTTTTTCTATATTTAAGTCAATCGTATATGAACTCTGCCTGGATAAAATACCGGTTAAAAAGAAAAAGCCTTATAAATTGCCCTGGTATTCAAAAGACTTAAAAAAGCTAAAAAACCTTAAAAACAAATTCTATAAAAAATTTAAAACTTCAAGAAATCAAGTTTACTTCGTTAAGTATCAGCATTTCTTAAAGAAGTTTGATTCTTTAAATAAGACTCTTTATAGTAACTATGCTCGTGACACTGAGTTGAATATTAAATCTAACCCCAAATTGTTCTGGAACTACGTGAAGTCTAAGAAAGGATGCTCCAGCTTACCCACAGGAATATTTCTTGGTGATAAAGCTGCGGAGACGCCAAGTGATGCCGCAAATTTGTTTGCTGAATATTTTGGGCCGAATTTCGTTCAGAATGACGTTACATCTGCAGAATTTTCTAATATCTCCTCGTCTCTCAACTTTGGCTCATTAATTCTCTCATCTGAAGACATAAGTAATGGTATAATTAAACTAAGACCCTCTACACATGTGGATGTTGATGGCCTATCTGCAACTTTAATCAAAAATTGTCCAGCATTAGTTTATCCCTTGAATTGAATTTTGCAGTTAAATCTGTTATCTCCCCATATCAGCATGGGTTTGTCGCTGGTAGATCTACTGTCTCCAATCTCGCTGTTTTCAGTGAATATTGTTTCGAGTCTTTTTCGTTAGGTTTTCAAGTTGACTGTATTTATACAGACTTCTCAAAAGCGTTTGACAGAGTGTCACATAGTATATTAATTCAAAAGCTTGCTTGCATTGGCTTTCATTCTATTTTTCTGCGTTGGTTGGAGTCGTACTTGTGTAACAGACGGTATGTTGTCTCAATTGACGGGGCTACTTCTTGCCCGTTCGGTCCATCTTCTGGAGTGCCACAGGGTAGTGTCTTAGGTCCACTTCTTTTTATACTTTTCATCAATGACATTAGTAGTTGTTTTTCTTTTGCAAAATTTCTGCTTTATGCGGACGATTTAAAAGTTTTCTCTGTAATTAAAAACACATCTGATGCAATTAGGCTCCAAGATGATATTGATAAGCTTCATTTGTGGTGTCTGAAGTCACGCCTTTCCTTGAACATTAGTAAATGTTTTCAACTAACGTACTCTAAAATATCCAATTCTCAGCTTACCAGCTATCATATATCGGCTAATGATCTAAATCGTGCAGATGAGATAAAAGACCTTGGCGTAGTGTTCGATGATCGATTTTCTTTCAATAAACACATTAGCTATGTAACTGCAAAGGCGTATTCTGTTCTAGGCTTTGTAAGACGCAATGCCTCAAAATTCTCGGATCCTTATACATTCAAGTTACTGTATTCGTCATTTGTTCGGTCACATCTCGAATATGCGGTTTTTATTTGGAGGCCGTATAATCAGAATGCTATAAACAGGGTTGAACGTGTTCAAAAAAATTTTCTCAAGTTTGCTCTTCGCTGTCTGAACTTTTCAGACCCCGTGCCGTCATATTCTTCACGTCTTATGCTTTTGAGTCTCAAGTCCTTAGAAAGTCGCTGGTCTGTCTTATGTCTTTCGTTTACATATAATATTATTAAAGGTATTGTTGATGTCCGTTGATTGTCCGTTTTTGTTAAAGAGGATAAGATTTAATGTCCCCAGGCGATCCCTTAGAAATTTCCTTCCGTTTTATGGTTGTAATGTTAGAACCCAATACGCCAGTAATGCCCCGATTTATCGCGCCATTCGTGAATGCCATGAATAATGTAGTCGAGGTAGACTTTTCAATCCCAAAGACAGCTTTTTAAATCTTTTGAATTCCTATTTTTAGCTTTATGAATTATTTTTAATAATTCTAATTAATGTTGTACTCTTCTAGTCTGTAATGTTATTATAAAACCATAGACTAAATAAACAAATAAATAAATAAATATATCTCGTTGTCAACTTCTCAACTTAAGTTCGTTAAACACTAGGCATTCTTTTCTCGCAGCCTCTTTTGTGGCTAAAATAGTGGAAGGCACAGTCGATTGTCCTAATCTTTTGGAGAAATTTCCATTAAATGTTCCGTCTCATAATCTGCGGCATGTTTCTTTATTTTAACTAGGATCTCCAAAAACTAACTACGTAAAATTCTCGCCTTTGTTCAGAACCCTTTCTGAGTTAAATGAGCTCTCGGAATACGATCCGTCTCTGTCTTTTGGAGGAGTTCGTTTTGTCCTGCTAAATTACTTTAGATAATGTTTAAGGTCTTGTTTTGTAGTCAGTAAGGACTTATATTCCATTTGAATAAATAAATAAATAAAATTACTTAGGAAGTGTATAAGCTCTTTGTTCTACAGTCAGTAAGGATTTATATTCCATTTGATTGAATAAATAATTAACATGCGAATGTTCATTTCAAAGGTGTTGAAATGCAGAAATGAGCTACAATTCTCACAAATCAACTCAAACTTATTCGAGAAAAAAAGGAAAACATGCAAATCTACGCTAGAACGCTGTCTTTTTCACATGCACGACCTTAATATCATAGCTAATCCTACACTGGTACAAACAACTAGTCACCGGCCGTTTCTGCTACCAAAATATTCATTTACTAGAGATCTCCAACAACACCCCAAGCAGTGTACTAGTCCTATGGAGTACATTCAGCGGTACAATCACGCTTTAATGCAACTTCACGAGAGCCGGGGATTTATTTATACGGACGGATCAAAAACCGACACCGACACAACCTTTCCAGTGGAAAACGAATCTGGTGTTACCACTGCCGTCGGCGCCCTGCCCACATCTGCAGCCGAAATAGCTGCTTTGCTTGAAGCTGTACTGTACGTCTCTCGTAAGAGAATAAAATGTGTCATATGCACAGATAGCAGGCCAGCGATAGAAGGATTTTTAAATCACAAAAACAAAAGCCCTATGATAACCCAGTTACGCGAACCCTCGAATACACCAATCTGATAAAAATCATGTGGGTGCCTGGACATATTGGCATTCGAGGTAATGAAGCTGCAAACAGGAGAGCAAAAGAGGCCGGCACCGGACCACACCATTTTTTTGGATACGTATTTGACAACGACATATGGAGACTTTGTAAACGATTTATACACGAAAAACATGTCCTCTTTGTGGTATAAATGATTGTACAATATTACACCTTATCGACGACTGTCGAGAACTTAACCATATCCGTACCTCAATATTTGCCGACTCAAAGCCTTCTGATTATCTGAAAGATATAAATTTTACCAACCTTAATAGAATTTCCAAACTCGTATCCCATTGTAAATTAGTAATATAAACTTTACTACAAATGTATTAAAAATATGTGCTTTTACATATATAAATATACCTTAGTTAAATGTTCTTAGTTCATTAAACTATCTGTAAATATCTTCTGTATGTATATGTGTATCTGCTTGTAGACACATCTTTACATCTTATCAACAGACCTACATGTTCATATGTATGTGTATACATTTAATTACTTATTCGTAGAGAAGCCGAAGGCCACCCAACCGACGTTTGCACCCCATTAGTATAAATATTAAGATTTTTGTATTGCATTCGATGGTTCGTCGATTGTTCTTTAATGTTCGTCCATTTTTAACGTTTGTTCGTTAGCCAAAGATTTATAATTAATTTTTCAATTTTAACTTTACGTAGTTCATGTATTTAGCACACGCAACAGATTATTTTGGGTTAGTGATTATTGCAATCGATAGTTCGTCGATTGTTTTTCATTGTTCGTCCATATTAAACGTTTGTTCCTAAGCCAAACATTTATAATTTACTAGCAGACCCGGCGAACTTCGTCCCGCCCAAAATTAATTTTTTTATTGAAATATTTGGTCCAACGTTTTCGCCAGCAATTCACGTTCACGTTTGGTTTTGTGGTCGACAGAAGGCATATCCTCCATTGCCGTCTTAAATAACCTGACGAAAGCGTTGTACCGGGAAGAAGTCCTTGCGGCTCGATAGTGAATCGTCCTTGAATCTGTATAGTATAGTTGGTGGCAATTTACAAACCGGTGAGTATCATTGGTCCACATTCTGTTTAGTCACCGTAAAGCAAGGACCGCAATGGTTCTGATGGTGGATTTAACGGGAGTAATTTGACTTTGATCCCTGGTGCCTCCGAATCGACGATTTTTAGCAATAACTCGGCTCCAGCGCCACTAAAAATTATCATTAAACCCGTTTCGGTCGTTTAGGATGAGTTAAGCCACCAGAATAAAACTTTTACATACTGACACTCTTCGGCATTTTTTCCTACAAAAACTCTCACGCATTCGTTATACGGAGAAAATGCGCAACATCATCAGCGAAAACAATTCTCAAAAATCAACGGTATCTTAGAGCCATTAAAAACTTGCACTTTATGATATTGAAATTGAGTGAACTAAAAAACTGCATACTCAAAATTTGGTGCCATTTGATGCAAAATGAACTATGTTTCTAGAAAGAATTAACAAAAAAAAATTATTGTGAAAAAGAGAAAAACACTGTATTCTGGGTGTATATATTTACAGATAGGTAAAAGTTTCAATATGTTTGGAAAGCACCACGTTTTTTTCCAGTAGCCCAAAAATCTCTATACCAATTTCCAGGACATTACCACAAATACTCTCAGAGATATACGGTATGAAAAATTCGATATGTATGGGTGATGCCACGCTCCCTTAATATGTCCAAAGTCTGCAATGGGTGTCCAAAATTTCAAAAACTCGGTACAGCCGTTCGCGAGATCACCTCTTATAAAAAGAAGGAGCTTCTCTTTATATAATGTTGAAGCTAGTTTTAATAGGCTTTTTTTTGCTGATTAAGAATACTTAAGTATAAAGTTTCCATCAGCTCCAGATTTTGAGAAAAATGTGGTGAAAGTGTAAAAAAAATCGAGTTTTTTGCAGTATTTGAGAATCTCTAGCAATGAAACAAAAGGTGATCGAACATTCCACTTAGGCTTAAATTAAGGCTTGGACTTCTGACTTCAATCTCTGAAAATGCCATTCCTGCACCTTGACCCTAAGGTCACCTACCCTACAACTATGACTATATAGTCATTTAACAGCTAACACTGATTTTTACGCCATTTTTGACGATAAAAAGTAAATGAGTATAGGTGACCATTAGGACAAGGTGCAGAAATAGTACTTTCAGGGATGGTAGACTGTAGTTCTAGCTTTAATTTAAGCCTACGTGGAAGGTTGTATCACCTTTTGCTTAATTGCGGTAGGAACTCAAACTTCCCGAAATCAGATATTCCTGTTCAACAAATGACTATAAGGGCTGGTTTCTCCAACTCAACTTAACTTAGTTAAGCCAATTTTCTCGACTTAGTCAAGAATAAGCTGTGTAAAACGTAGGCTAACTTTTGACATAAGTCCAAAAAGTGGCTAAACTAAGTTAAGTTGAGTTGGAGAAACCAGACTTAAGTGACCATCAAGCAAAGGTGCGGGAACTTGCTTTAATCAAAGCCTAAGTGGACGAATCCACTCGTAATCAGCACAAAAAAAATCTGTCAAAAATAGCGTTAACATTTGCTGCATNACTTAAGTGACCATCAAGCAAAGGTGCGGGAACTTGCTTTAATCAAAGCCTAAGTGGACGAATCCACTCGTAATCAGCACAAAAAAAATCTGTCAAAAATAGCGTTAACATTTGCTGCATCAATTTTTTTTTAATTTTTGTTGGCCTGTTGTTGTTAAATAGCCATACCCGCATGTTTGCGGTGCCTTCAAATATCTTTCGAACTGTAAAACAATGACTCGATACTATTCTACGCATATCTTTAATACGGGTATCGAATTTCAAGCAAATCGGACCATAAATAAGATTTTTTGGAATTGATCGGTATCTGGTCCACCTATCAGAAAAAATATCCTATATGTTAACCCAGCCAATAAGCTACCTACGTGCTAAATTTCAAGAAAATCGGACCCTAAATAAGACTGTTTAGAATAGTTCAGTCTCTGACCCACTTAACGGAAAAAATGAATCCTATATGCTAATCTAGGCAAAAGGCTACCAACGAACCAACTGCATTTTTTTAAGCGTAGCTCGACCCCTGCGGCAACTATCGGAAAAATTAAAACTTTGTGCACTCCTTCTTCTAAACACCTTTCCAAAAAAGCAGCACCCATTCGAATCGGTTATGAAACATAGGAGAAAATTGTTCCCAATTGATTCAAGCTCCCAATGAATTTCACAATTCAGTGTTCGCCAAAGGGAGTAATCAATTTGTTTCGAAGCAGACAAGGACTGAAGGATCGACTGCGTACTGCTTTCTTTTTCCGCCTGCAACAAATACGTAGTTCCTTTGTACACGCATTCAGCTCCTGTTTAAGCTTCTTCTTCTTCTTTTTTGGCGCTGTAACCGCCTAAGCGATTTTGGCCGAGTTCAGCAAAGCACGCCAGTCGTTTCTCCTCTGTGCCAACTGACGCCAATTGGAAACGCCAAGTGAAGCCAAGTCCTTCTCCACCTGATCTTTCCATCGCAGTGGGGGCCTCCCTCTTCCTCTGCTACCACCAGCGGGTTCCGAGTTGAATACTTTCANGAAGGATTTGGTGTTGCAATTTCTGCGGCCTTAACTATTATATCAGTGAGGTTTTCAGCTGCCCTGTCGATATCATTCTTGGTCCGAACAGGAATTGGCGGGTCAATGTGCGAACTGACATACTTTTTGTATTTTAACCAGTTTGTGTGCTTATTTGTAAGATGTTTTTGTTTTTCTTCATAATTAATAAACATGGATAATGTTATGAGGCAGGGTGAATGATCTGAAGAGAGATCAAGTAATGCTTCAGTATTAACTCGGTGTCGCGCAATACCCGTTGTTACACCAAAGTCAATAAGATCGGGTATTTTTTGGGGTTCAGATGGCCAATACGTTGGCTGGCTACTAGACAAGACGTCAAATCCTCTGTTCTGGATTACTTTATAAATATTTCTACCCTTTGGTGTAATCAATCTAGATCCCCAAAATGTGTGTTTGGCATTGTAATCTCCTGCTACAATAAACTTACTGCGAAACTTTAGGAAAACGTCATTAAATTGTTTTTCTGTTATGTTATGACGGGGGGGGGGGCAGTATATAGCAGATAAAGTAAGGCCACCCAAGTGGTCATCAATGTGTATTACAGTGTTATGAATGAACTCATCACTTTGCGATTCCAATTCATAGTGCTTTATTCTGTTACGAATAAGAATAGCTGTTCCACCTCGGGCTTTACCTTGTGGATGCTGAGTATCATAGAATTTCTAATCATTAATTTGAAAGTTATTAAATTGCGTAAGGTGCGTTTCAGATACAAGCAACACGTCTATATGATATCGCTCTAGGCAAATTTCTAGTTCGTTTTTTTGCTGGGTTATCCCGTTCGCATTCCAAAAACAAATTTTGAGATTATTCATGGTTTAGCTAAAATGGCTTGAAGTAATAGATTTTGATTTTTAATCAAATCTTGTACCATGCTCTGCATTGCCATCATTTGCTCCTGCATAATAGGGATGCTCACGGCTTCCAAAAAATCGGTTTTTTGATTAATCACGGTTTTTTATTTTATTTTTCACTTACACTTACACTGCTGTGCAATATTTTTTCTTAATTTTATATAACAAAATCATTTCCACATATACGAAATATAATAAAGCGTTGGACATATTTATACAAAAACAGACTTCATTTCACCAAAAAAAGTTTTTAGTTTACAAATAAATACATATCGCTTATTAACTTCAATAGTGTCATAATTCCAAAAAGCAAAACTCGAGAAAAACGGCTTAAAATTTTTAATTTACGTATGCTCCCATAGTAAAAATGAATGCATATTTTGTTCTAGTGAGAAACTGGTAATCGATACAGCTATGAAATTTTTACACAACATAGAAGAAGAGGTAGCGGTGATTTCTGCGTACTCAACTCAAAATTTTTGTTTTTTGGATTATGACACTATTGAAGTAAATAAGCTATATGTATATAATTACATATGCATATATTTATGTATATGGTAATATATTATTAACTTCAAAATTGAGTGTAGACTTCCAAAAAAGGAGGAGGTTATCAGTTCGTCGGAATATTTTTTATTTATTTTTATGCATGTTACCGCATAACTTTGGACCACGTCCAAATATACATACATATATATATATACATATTTTTTTTATATGAGAATTGAAGTCGGGTTTTTTTGCTAAAAATTACTTGTTTAAAATATGTATTTCCAAAGCAAAGCCCAATCCATCGACCACCCTCAAACCTCCTCAAGATTCAAATCAGCGGACTTGCTCTCCAAACTTACCATCGATGACTCCGATATCTTGGAGTGAAGAGTGCACTTCACCTGTGCCGTATCACATTTAAAGCCCAACGCTTACATAACGGGCAGTAAGAAAAAAATAAATCGCCTAAACTCAACTCAGCAAGTCAGTACGAATAGATTTGTACTGCTAAGAGACAATGCCGATGATGTGAATAGCCAAATTTCGGAAGGTGCTGCGAAAGCTACTAATGCCAGATCTCCCCGATTTTTGTAAGAAAAGAGAATTCAAGCGCTCTTGTTAAAAAATTCACTCAGCTAATAGGTAGTAATAAGTTTCATATTATCCCACTATCTAAGGGAAATATTCGCGAAACTAAAGTTCAAATTTATTCCGAACAGGGTTTTCGAACAGTGTCCAAATACCTGAATGACACAAACACAAAATTTTATACATACCAACTTAAAAGTGCAAAAGGTCTACAAATTGCAATTAAAGGTATTGAGAAGTCTCCTTGGCTGCATCGCAACAGCGACACAGGTCGCTGGACCAGATACCTAGTTTATGCAGGTGCCCTCTGAGCCTACAGTGGCCCGTCATAAAACCTGTAATAATTCTCAGTTTCTCTTTTGGGAGATCCATGAGAAGCCTGTATCTTGACAGATTGTAACCTCCTAATAAGCTTTTTGCCTGACGTTGGCCCATGGTGCCAAGCCAGTGCAGATCCCTCAGTTTGCTGTTGTCCCTTCTGAGTATTTCCTTTATGGTGTTGGGTCCTACTGCCAGAAAGAGCTCAGGTCCTATCGGGGTCGAGGAAGCGGCCGTTCTGGCCAGATGATCAGCTTCCTCATTTCCTGCAACCCCCATGTGCCCTTGTAACCACATTAGTTGGATATCATTGACCTCCGCCAGAGCATTGAGCCTCTCGACACACTCCCAAACAAAGGAGGACTTGATCTCGAATGATGAGAGCGCCCTAAGTGCCGCCTGGCTAACACTTAGTATAAGAATCCTTTCATTCCTATAGTTCCTGCGAATGTTAATCTCAGCGCACATACTGGTGGCATTTACCTCCGCTTGAAAGATGCTAGGTAAAGTTCCCAGGGGCACCGAAAGCTTCAGCCTAGGGCCGTACACGCCTGCTCCAATCCCCGCGGGTATTTTAGAGCCGTCGTGTACTACTGTATTGTGCTCGCCTGTATGTGACTCTCCATAATAAAGGTATACCAGGTCGCCTTGTTATAAGTGTGGGCCTTGTTATAAGTGGGAACAAAGCCAGGGGGAGCTGGGTACCTAGCTTGTCCCTGTTCCTAGATGATAACACCTTGCCTTTGCCGAAGCCCTCTCTCGCAAAGTTAAGGAGAGTTCGCTTTGCAGCCTGTTCAATTGAGAGATGCAGTGGCTCGAGTTCCAGCATTACCTCTAGCGCTGCCTTCGGGCATGTGCGCATTGCTCCCGTTATGGAAACACATGCCAGACGTTGAATCTTGGAGAGGGTCTGCCTCACCGTTCACATAGTAGTCCTGGAATACCAAGTCACCGCACCATAATTCAGTAATGGTTTCAATATCATGGTGTACATCCATCTGAGGATCCTCGGAGTGCACCCCCAGGATTTACCCGCTAGACGTTTGCACACCATCATCGCTCTCGTGGTGGTGGTGGTGGTAGAGGTGACCGCATCAACATGGGCCCTCCCCAGAAGCTTGGAGTCCAGGGTAAGCCCCAGGTACTTAACCTCTGTGGCGACACTCATTACGACTCCGTCCAAGGTCAACTTCCTCATCCCCTGGAGATTTCGTTTCTTGGTGAAGGGGACTATGGCTGTCTTAGAAGGGTTGATATTTAAACCTACGTCTGTGCACCACCTTTTTGCAAGGTTAAGTCCTCTTTGGACGATGTCACAGAGAGTATTTGCGAACTTCCCTCTAGCGATAATCACTATGTCGTCCGCGTACCCTTGGCAACGGACGCCCTCGTTAGTAAGTATCTGTAGGAGTTCGCCCACAACTAAGCTCCACAGTAGAGGAGATAATACCCCCCTTGTGGGCTCCCTTTCGACGTTTGTAATTGAACGACGCTATCACCGACTTCAGTTTCGGCAATCCTGGTCTGAAGTAACCTTGCTATTGATCTTCGGATGGTTGGCTGAACGTTATGTTTCCTAAGAGCTCTGTCGACTCCCAAATGGGAGGCGTTATCGAAGGCCCCCTCGATATCGATGAAGGCACAGAGCACCACCCCATCACACTCAAAGGCACCTTGTATTTCCTCCGTTAGGGCATACAGCGCAGTATCCGTGGATCTCCCCACCCTGTACGCGTGCTGGTTCGAATGCAGAGGGGTTTGTTTAAGAGTGTTAAAACTGATTTCATGGTCAATAATTTTCTCCTTTTCCTTTAACATAAAGGATGTGAGACTTATCGGCTTGAATGACTTGGCAAGAGANCGAATGCAGAGGGGTTTGTTTAAGAGTGTTAAAACTGATTTCATGGTCAATAATTTTCTCCTTTTCCTTTAACATAAAGGATGTGAGACTTATCGGCTTGAATGACTTGGCAAGAGAGTAATCCCTCTTACCTACCTTCGGGGTAAAGATAACCCTGGCCCTCTGCCACACCTTGGGAATGTGAGCCAGTGCTAGACTGTCCCTCATAATGTCCTAATAACCAGCCTGGTCCGTGTGTTGTCTCTCACTAAGGCTTTATGCAGCCTAGCAGCTGCAGGAGTACATGCTATGTTCTCACAAAAGGTCCTGAAGCTGCTGCGCTTGGCCTTCCTAATCTCCTTATTGTATTTTATCAGACTGACGGAGTACTCCTCCCAGTTCCCGGTGCGCTTTGCCCTGTTGAAAAGTCTCCGCACCTCTTTTCCTAGAACTGAGAGTTCCCGTGTCCACCAGGGAGGCTGAGCTTTCCCCTTTGGCTTTAGCACGGGACAGCTGGAGGTAAAGGCATCCAGAAACGTGCCGTTCAGCTTGTTGACCATGTTCTCTAACTCCATACAATCCACCTTTCTATGTTGTGCCTCTATTGTGGTTAGGTTCAACCTAAGTACTTCTTCGTATTTACCCTAGTCTGTTTTCCTGGGGTTTCTCTTTGGGTGACTCCCAGTGCAAATCGGATAATCCTACGATCCGACAGTGAGGGCTCGGATGAGACCCGCCACTGAATGATCAGAGGACTAGCCAGTCTGTTGCTGAGAGTGATGTCAAGTACCTCCTCTATGACCCTAGTTATGAACGTTGGTTCATTACCGACATTCTGGATGAACAGGTCTTCACTGATTATATATTCTAATAAGCACTCACCCCTACGGTTTGTGTCCGAGCTGTCCCACTCTATATTGTGGCGTTCGCATCGCAGCCGAGAATCGCCGGAAGTCCTTTTCTGCGGCGATGAAGATGGAGACAGATGCAGATGCAGATGCAGACGCAGATGCAGATGCAGATGCAGATGCAGATGCAGATGAATATGAATATGAAGATGAAGATAAAGATAAAGATAAAGATAAAGATAAAGA